>NC_056744.1:1279296597-1279596597 GCF_019279795.1 Protopterus annectens
TACAGTTGAGGCTGGTCAGGCTCTTGGGTCTGTTGCAAAGCCACCTTTGTGGAGGGGAATAACTATTGCTGTTCTCCATTCCACAGGAACAATGCCTGTGCTTAGGTTATGATTGAAAAGGGTTCTTACTGGTGATGCTAGTTCATGTTTTAGCCTGTTTAGAAGACAGCCTGGGATGTCATCTGGTCCCACAGAGGCTGTGTTTTTTTGCCTTGGACAGGAATTTGAGGACCTACTCTTCAGATATGTAGGGTGGGGGAGGTTTTGTTGTAAGTTAGGAGTGGGGATAAGGGAGTGAGATTTTTTCCAAACCTATCTGGTAGCAGGTTTGCTATCTTTGTAGGGTTAGTGTGTGTGATATTGTTGGCCACGAGTTCTGCACATATTTGGATCCTACCCTTTAGGTTACATATATAGCTGTAAAAGACCTTATGGTTATCCTTGGTAGTACTTGCTAGGTTTCTCTCAAAGGAGCTCTTGGAGGATTTGACAAGTTGTCTTATTTGCCTGTTGAGACTGAGTAGGGTGCTTTTCCATTGTTGGAGCCTTACCTTTGTTTTCTTTGACAGCAACTTTTTACTCTTATTGTAGAGTTTGTTGATGCTGGATGTCCACCATGTCAGCTTGTTTTTACTTGGGGCTCTGACTTTGATTCTTTCTAATACAGCTGAGTTTATACACTTATGCAAGTGATTGTACAGGGGTTTAGTGTAAGCTTTGGCACAGTTACCACTTCTAGCTTGGGGTGGGGCTTGGAATGCATTTATACCTTCACCAAGGAGGGTATAGTTTGCCTTGGTGAAGATTTTTAGTCTGGTTTCACCCTTGTGAGTTCTGGTGTTAGTGTCAGTTTGAAAGTGACTGATTTGTGGTCAGTTTTAACTAATGAGGGTCCAACAGTTGCAGCAGTGTACCTGTTTGACATGTTGGTGAAGACCAGATCTAGAATGTTTGTTCTTCTTGTCAAGGTATGGACAATTTGTTCCAGGGCATTTGAATTCACAAAGTCAAGGAACTTTTGTGCTAGTGAGTTTGGGCTAGTGTAGTTTTCCCAGTTGATGGTGGGATAATTGAAATCCCCCATAACCAGAGTGCTTGGTAACATTTGGATTGTCTTCAGTTTGGTTCAGTAGGCTTCATGGGTGTTATGACCCATGGAGGGGGATCTGTAACTGGCTAAGACTTAAATGGGGGTTTTATCCACCATAACCTGGACCTGGAGTAACTCCATGAAGTTGTCCAGTCTAATTAGATGAAAGGTGAATTTATCTCTAATATTGATTGAAACACCACCTCCTTTGGTTTTCACACATTCATTCTGCAGTCTAAAGGTATGGAAGTTATTGTAGCCTTGAAGAGCTGGGGTACTCTCTGAGGCCTTAAACCAGGTTTCTGTGACTGCAGTGATAGAAGTGTTTCCAGGGAATGCAGTTTGGGGTTTAAGTTCCTAGCATTTAGCAACATGACCCTTATTTTGTTCTGATTGGTAAAGTTCATGTTGGTAATGTTGCTTTTTGACCTTGCCTAAAAAAGGCACTATGGAGGAGGCAAGAGCCTTTGCCAACAGATGAAAGTCTAGGTTTGCTTGGTGCAAACAGTCTCTGGCAAACTAGTCAGTGACGTTTGTTGACCATGGCTTCCCAGGCTGACAGGAACTGGATCCCCTTTGAATGACACCAAAAATTGAGCCAATTATTGAAATCAATCCTTTTTTCTTTATACTGTGGCATCATTCTTGGTGAGGGCAATATGCTGTTCAAGGCTAGGGTCATACCTGCTTGGGACACATACTCAGAGACCTCAACCATGTCTCTCTTCATATATTCCAGTGAAGTACATCTCAGGTCATTCACACCAACATGAACTATGACAGAGTCAAAACAGTACTTGTTGCTGAGGACCTGAGTGATTTGACGAATCCTGGCAATAAACAGGCAGCTGACTGTAACTTTCTCCTTGTCCAGCCTGGTGAGTGGGACATCCATGTGTCTCATAATTGAGTCTCCAATGACAAGAAAACTTGCTTTTGAGCGTTACACTTTATGGGTTTGGTGTGTGAGATACTGGTGTTGCTATGTGTCATGGGTACTGTGGGGACTGTGTTAGCTGTAGTAGTCTTGTGTTTTGAAGGTCTCTGGTGCTTTGATAAGTTTTTTGAGAGAACCTCTGCAAATGTGGATTCATGTGTTTGCTGATTACTGTCTGTATGAGTAGTAGTATGCGTATGAGTAGTGGTACTATATGAATATGTGGTGGTGGGTGAGTTGACCACCTTCTCTGTGTTAACTGTTTTAAGTGAGAGAGAACATGGATTCCATATTCTTAGTACAAATACATCTCTTGCAGTCTGTACTAGATTGTGTTATTAGTAGATGACTTTCTGTGTACATGAGGCAATTGTTACACTGCCTCAAGAGACCCAAGTCAGCAAGGTTGGAAGGAGAGACAAGGGTAGTCCAACTGTCCATAATGCTAGGTTGAAGGTTGTTGTCACTAGGGGTGGCAATTCAGAAACGATTATGGAGGACCTCAGTGAATGGACATTTATGCCTGGGTTTTAAGGAAACATTTGTTGAATATAACTGTCCGCCTTTGGTGCACAATTGCATGGTAGTGCACAAAGTGCAAACAAGCAGAAACCTGCTCAAATGCATGGCCTAAATACCAAAAGCTAAAACTTGAAAAGAAAACTCTAAAATGAGTCAAAAGACAAATAAGGATGCTTATTCCAAGCCCTATACTGGCCTCCCATTACCAGATAGATCCCCATCAGCACAATTCTCTCACAAAAGTGCAGATATGCCCCCCTCCAATCTAGGATGGCCTGGAAATCATGCTCAGGACAAACAAACCACTACAAACAGTTTCAGAAGCAGCAGGCTCAGATCTGGACTATGCTACAGCTACTAGCTTCCCTAGTTTCAGTGGGAAACACTAGAGAATGTTTAACACAGCAGAAAAATAGCAGTGAGATACAGAAAAAAACAGCAGAAAAATCATCTAGGAGGCTCTAAAAAATGTTTAAACAGAGTTAACAGATCAGCTAATGAAACACTGCACAGCGGGAAAACTATAACAGGCAGAACAGATAGCTTTAAAACAGTGCAAAATACCAGTAATACTTAAACAGTGAAAACAACAAAAAAAACTTTGTAAACAGTGAAAACAGCAATAAAATTTGATTTTACAGGCAACGTAAAGTAGGCAATTGCAGTACAACAGTGTAGTTTAGTACACAGTAAATGAATACAGTATAAAAGTTAGCAGCAGGCAATAAAAAACAGTCCAGTAAATAGTATAAATAAGCAAAAAAAAAAAAAAAACAGACAAATTATGTTTTTTTGGAAGCTCAGAAGCCTGTAGTTGTCTGGTATCTCATTCAGAATTGTGGCTGGAAACCCACCTCAGTTCAACTTGGTGCAAACAAGCAGAAACCTGCTCAAATGCAGGGTCTAAGTACCAGAAGCTAAAACTTGAAAAAAAAAACTCTAAAAAGATTCAAAAGGACCAATGAGGATGCTTATTCAAAGCCCTAGACAGCTTCCCCTTTACCAGATAGGTCCCAATCAACACAATTCGCTTACAAAAGTGCAGATAGGCCCCCTCCAATCCAAGATGGCCTGGAAAATGTGGTCAGAACAAACCACTACAAACAGTTCCAGAAGCTTCAGGCCTGGATCTGAACTATGCTACAGCAACTAGCTACTGTAGTTTCAGCAAAAACACTACTGAATGTTTAACACAGCAGAAAAATAACAGTGAAACACTGAACAAATGTTTAAAACAGCAGAAAATCAGCCAGAAGGCTCTAAGGAATATTTTAAACAGTTAACAGATCAGTTAATTAAACACTGCTTTGTGGATAAAATAGAACAGGCAGAAAGGATAGCTATAAAATAGTGAAATTATGCTAGTAAATACTTAACAAACAGTGAAAACAACAACAAAAAAACCTTTGTAAACAGTGAAAACAGCAATAAAATGTAATTTACAGGCACAGTGAAGCAGGCAATTTCAGTACATTTAATACACAGTAAATAAATACAGTATAAAAGTAGGTGTCAGGCAATAAAAAGTGCAGTAAATAGTATAAATAAGCAAAAAAAAAAAAAAAAAAGAAGCAACTTATATGTTTTGGATGCTCAGAAGTCTCTAGTGATCTTATCTCAGCTCAGAGTTGTGGCTGGTAGCCCACGTCATTTCAGCTCTGTGCAAACAAGCAGAAACCTGCTCAAATCGAGGGCCTAAATACCAGAAGCTAAAACTTTAGAAAAACTTTAAAAAGATTCAAAAGTACCAATGACAATGCTTATTCCAAGCCCTAGACCAGACTCCTTTACCAGACAGGTCCCAGTCAGCACAATTCTGTCACAAAAGTGCAGATGGGCCCACTCCAATCAAAGATTGCCTGGAAAATGTGCTCAGAACAAACAAACCACTACAAACAGTTCCAGGAAAGCAGGCCTGGATCTGGACTATACTACATCTTGTAGCTACCCCAGTTTCAGTGGGAAACACTGGAGAATGTTTAACACAGCAGAAAAATAGCAGTCAGACACGGGAAAAAATGTTTAAAACATTGCTATTAACCTAATGAACTTGAGCATCCTGAGGCAATGTAGCAACTGCCTCATGTACACTGACAACCCTCTCCTCTTACCTCCCAACACTCAGACTTGTGAGAGATGTACTTATATATCCAAACTGGAAGCCACAAAATCTCCATCCAAGACTGGAATAGCTGGTCAGGAGAAGAAGGTCAACACTTGCTCCACACCACATGGAACGCATAGCCCTCCAGAACACACACCAACACTCCCTTCATATAAAAACACAAATCACACACCCACCTTCATGGAGGCTGTCAATAAAAATCTACCTAAACAACAGAGATCTCCAAGGCAGAAATTAACTTGACCACCACAACACAACACTAATCATGAGACACATAACTCTCCTAAGCACTGTGCCACTCAACCATCTGACAAAAGCACAGTGAAGTGACAGAACAGCTATTGCTTTTGTGATGAAAAGAGACTCCATTCATTCACAGCTCGCTGCCCAAGCATAGCAGACAGTTGTCCTTTGGAGGAACAGCTGTACAAAGCATGGGAAACTGAAATGAAAGATGCCATACTTGTTTGTTGTGGGGAACTAGCGGCAGCACAGGGAGGGTGCATTGCATACCAGTACTGATGTGGATGCTAGGCCTGGTGCTCAATGGAAAAGCAATGTGACATAGGAACTATAGCAAGGGCAGTGTTAGCAGACCAAATGTCTGCATGTAGCATCATAGTCTGAAGCAATATCACAATTATACCCACAGTGTATTGGAGTTGCCATGTTGGCAAAAGAATGAATGTTCATGGAAAAATCACCCATAGGAGGCTGCTGACCTACTACTTGCTCTATTCACTTATAGAAAAAGATAAAGTGTACAAGATCTTCATATCCCAGTTATGTCAGGAAATGGTACACCAAATTAAGGCTATGGAAGGACACAACTAGGCAGTGCTTCAGGTATTTCACACAGCCACTGGCATGATCTTACATGCCAAGGACAATGTACAAGGCATAACTGCAGAAAGGTTAGATATTTGGTCCACTCCCACAAGGCATTATCAGCTGACAGAGACAGAGCAGGTCCTTATAACCCACAGTGGATAAACTGAAAATATATTAATTTCAGGTGATGGAGTGGATGTGAGGCCATGTTATAGAATGCCTGCATAGTGCTGGTCTCCTCCTCTGCTATCAGTGGGAAACATGAGTGCTCTAAGACATGCATAAACATCACATATAAGATCTGAGTGACTATTCTCAAGGCTGAGGCCTACAAAACTCCTAGTGTGTCCCTAGTTGGATGCAGGAAAGTCACAAGAGCAAGAATAGTTAATGGTAATCAAATAATTATAAATAAAAACAAAATAATTGCCCAAACACCAGGTAAACGCTCCAACTCCACAATAAAAAAGTCAAAAGAACACTCCCAAAATAAAGGAATGGTAGCGACGCAGGTATACTAAAAGTTAATTTATTATCAGGTCGAACAATAAACTTTCATCAGATTAGCACTTTCACTCATAGAGCTTCTTCAGATCATACATAACAGAAAATACCAGATACAGAATATATACTCTACCATTTAGCTTATTAACCTATCACATTCAATTACTAATCAAGCCTTAAAGTGATCATGTATCTAACTATAAAAATACATGTATTAAAATTCAAAATTAAAAAAAAAAGATATTACACATTATATGAAACAATATATAAAAAATATAATATAAATTACCTCTCTACACATATTACAGAGATATACTATCTAAAAATTTTTTTTAAAAATTTTTGTGTGGATATATTTCAATTCGTGTACATATACTTCTTATAATATATACCTACATTAAATCTTGGTACTTTTTTCAGTCAAGCCATATCCTATTTGATGTTGCTACATTTCCTAAGTTTAGGTTTTATTGAGGCTCTTTCATTAAGTCCAGAGTCCCTGTCTGCTCTCAGCCTAATTATCCAGTTACTCTCCTGACATTCTGTATGATTCCTAACGTCACCTCCACGCTTACTAGGTGTGATGACTTCCAAAGCTCTAAATAAGAATGTATGTGTTTCCCCTTGCTGGATAACATGTTTGGCTAGAGCATTATATGGGGACTTCTTCTTCATATGATATATATGCTCACGTATCCTTTCTTTGAAAGCACGATTCATTTTTCCTACATAGAAGGAAGAACAAACTTGGCAAACTGCTAAGTAAACCAAGTGAATTGTCCTACAATCAGCAGTAATTTGTGTGGTAAATGTGTGTGTTTCCCCTTGCTGGATAACATGTTTGGCTAGAGCATTATATGGGGACTTCTTCTTCATATGATATATATGCTCACGTATCCTTTCTTTGAAAGCACGATTCATTTTTCCTACATAGAAGGAAGAACAAACTTGGCAAACTGCTAAGTAAACCAAGTGAATTGTCCTACAATCAGCAGTAATTTGTGTGGTAAACTCTCTACATAAATCTGGATGTATAAAACTAGTGCTTGTGTCAATATAGCAGCAATAATTACATTGCCCACATGGTTTAGTACCCACAATATCCATAGTATCGAGCCTCTGTCTAGGATAACAGCATTCTTTTCAAATTATATCTATTCCTGAAGAGAAAATGTGGTTTGTCTCCAACTATTCTCTTTAAATCATTATCCACACATAAGACCGAGCAGTGTCTAGTGACTAAATCTCTAATATCAGTATAATCTGAAGTGTAAAAGGTAGAAACTTTCACACATGATGGCTCATTACTTGTTTCATCCCTTTCATAAGTATGAGGAGGTCCAAAATATGTGCAGCTACATCTAACCTTAAATCAGAAATGTTTTTCAAACTGTCATCTATCTCCTGGTGGCTATAACCTCTCTCCAGGAATCTCGTTCTCAAATTGTCCAACTCTGCCTCAAACCCTACCTTGGTAGGATTTAATCTAGAGGCTCTCATACCTTGACCTTTGATAATATTTCTAAAGATATGTGGTGGATGCATACTTGACCTCATCAATAATGTGTTGTAATAACAAGATTTGCGGTATATCCCTATATTTATTAGACCACACTCTAATTTTTCTATATATAGGTCTAAAAAAATCTATCTTGTATTCAGAACACTGCATGGTAAATCTAAGAAAATTTGTTAAACCATTCATCATGGTGAGCAAAGAGGTTAGTTGTTCTTCTCCCCCATTCCAGAGAATAAAAAGGTCGTCCAAGAAACGATGATAAAAAATGACATGCTCCTTAAATAAACTCGTATGAAATAGGACTCCTTCCTCCCAATGTGCCAAAAACATATCTACACTAGATATCCCTGGCTGCTGTGCGTTCCTGCCTTTGGCGTTCCTCAGTATAACCCCTCTGACCACCTGTAGATCTGGGTTTTTGCATCCCATCCACAACTCCTATTCTCCTCTCCTACTTTAAGGAACAAATGCTGTGGAACCTACAAGTGGAAAGAGAACAAACAGTATAACCCCTCTGACCACCTGTAGATCTGGGTTTTTGCATCCCATCCACAACTCCTATTCTCCTCTCCTACTTTAAGGAACAAACGCTGTGGAACCTACAAGTGGAAAGAGAACAAACAGTATAACCCCTCTGACCACCTGTAGATCTGGGTTTTTGCATCCCATCCACAACTCCTATTCTCCTCTCCTACTTTAAGGAACAAACGCTGTGGAACCTACAAGTGGAAAGAGAACAAATATAACCCCTCTGACCACCTGTAGATCTGGGTTTTTGCATCCCATCCACAACTCCTATTCTCCTCTCCTACTTTAAGGAACAAACGCTGTGGAACCTACAAATGGAAAGAGAACAAACAGTATAACCCCTCTGACCACCTGTAGATCTGGGTTTTTGCATCCCATCCACAACTCCTATTCTCCTCTCCTACTTTAAGGAACAAACGCTGTGGAACCTACAAGTGGAAAGAGAACAAACAGTATAACCCCTCTGACCACCTGTAGATCTGGGTTTTTGCATCCCATCCACAACTCCTATTATCCTCTCCTACTTTAAGGAACAAACGCTGTGGAACCTACAAGTGGAAAGAGAACAAACAGTATAACCCCTCTGACCACCTGTAGATCTGGGTTTTTGCATCCCATCCACAACTCCTATTCTCCTCTCCTACTTTAAGGAACAAACGCTGTGGAACCTACAAGTGGAAAGAGAACAAATATAACCCCTCTGACCACCTGTAGATCTGGGTTTTTGCATCCCATCCACAACTCCTATTCTCCTCTCCTACTTTAAGGAACAAACACTGTGGAACCTACAAGTGGAAAGAGAACAAAGTATGTCCTTGAGCTCCTGCTTGTCTTAATCTTTTTGTATCTAGCACTCCCAGTGAATTTGTAAAACTCAAAGTCAGCACTGCCAGTAGCCAGCAACTAACCCCCCCTCCTCCTCTCCTCCAACATATCCTATACTTCCCAATAATATCCCTAGCTACTTGCCTCTCTTTTTAAACCACATGCCCTGTAAGCAGCAATTATTGTGATAGCTGCTGCAGTCATTAGGTGGCCCTTTCTACCAGCGTTTTTCCTCTGGATATTGCCTCTACCTAACCAACTCTCTATCACACCTACAGTTTGCCCCTTCTGCTCCACTTTTCTCTTTCTACTTGCTGTGATACTTCTTGCTTCTACTTGCTCCTATCTCTTATCACCATATCTATCTACATCCCCTTGCATTACTTACCTTCTTTCTGAACACTTCACTGATTGTTTTTCGCCTGGACCTCTTCTTCTTTGGCTCTTCTCTGCTCTTTATTACCTCCGGTCCTAGCTGTAACCTTTGCTTAAGTACTGTTACCTTTTTACACCACTTTTCACCTTTTGCTATTATTTCCCATTACTCTTCCCTATCTATATCCCTACACCCTTGTAATACTCACTATCATTAACTCCCCCTCCAACACTCTTTTTCCCTCACCAGAGTGATACTATTGTTACCCTTCCGTTTTTTCTGCCTGCCCCTACTTACTATCATTAACTGCACCTCCAATATTCTTATTCCCCCTCCTGACCGATACTATCGCTATCTTTCCGTTTTCCTGCCTGCCCCCTACTCCTCCCCCTCTCCCATCCAATCCCTCTTCCTCTCATAACCCATAAGTACACCTGCCTTGCTTCGCGCCACTTCTCTACACTAGATATCCCTGGCTGCTGTGCGTTCCTGCCTTTGGCGTTCCTGTAAGTAGTGTGTATTTGCTTCTACTTGCTGTTGCATTTCTACTGTGTTTTTAATATATGGCATTTCCCTGTTGATTGTGCTACTTATTTGATGTTAGATAAGTATTATTGAGCATTAGACTGCTAGGTTATACCAGTATTTTCGTGTATTTTATACTAAAGAGGATCGTAAGGCTTGTACTGTGACTCTATGTTTTTCTTTCTGAACAACGCTTAATCTCTGTATGCTCCAGGCTACATTACGGAGTTCTTGACAGGGAATTAAGTAGATATCTCTGCCTTTTAGCGCCCTAATGTTCTCCCTTACCCAGACGTTGATATTGTAGTCTCTAGACTCCTTTAACAGCTAACTAGCTCTTTACCTTGAGCAGAAGTGGTAGCGCACGTTGTTTGAGTGTTCCTTTGCTCAGATTCCACTTGGAATTGTAGTCGCTAGTCGCAATTATCAGTGAACTGGTTCTTTACTTTGTGAAATTGTAGAAGCGCGCGTTTTTTGTAGCGTGTCTTCATGTGCAGTGCCTTATTTGCGAGCCCTGACAATCATTGTGGGTTTTTGCAATTATCAGTGAACTGGTTCTTTACTTTGTGAAATTGAAGAAGCGCGTGTTTTTTGTAGCGTGTCTTCATGTGCAGTGCCTTATTTGCGAGCCCTGACACTCATTTTGGGTTTCCACCACATTAATTAACCTCGATAATTAGGGTTTGTTGCAGAGTCTTTGCAAACCATCTTAGTAACATCGCTGTGCTACGCATTGAGTTACAAACACCCCTTTGCAGCATTTTTAAACACCTTAATATGCTGTGTAAACAGCGTGTTTCTTTACCTGTGAGCCTTAAATAATGCTTTGGAACCGTAAATGGTACTATCACCTTGTTCTATTTTTAAAATGATGCTATAAGCGCCAAAACTGCACCTTACAACTTAGCGTAGAGCTCACATCCTCTGGTGTTAACCACCGACTATAAAAGTCTGCATTCAGACAGTCATTCATAGTTCAATGCGAGGTGCTAGAACATGCTCTTTCTAGCTAAACTACACTCGCGTATTGTACTTATAGACCCCCTTCCATTATATAGTGGAACTTACCCCGCTTTGGGAAGCTTACTTTCCACCTATAATAAATGAACTCAGCGGTTTCTTTATCATAGATGATGTAATTCAGGGATTATATATATACATAAATTTAACTGAATATAGGTCATACAGAGGCTTATCACTACCCCACATATTAGACTAGGTTTGTGCTCAATATAATAATTTAATCTTCTTTTACTGCCTATTGACTCTTTATCTGGTATTCTAGTATAACTTGAATGAACTTAGCCTTGCTCTTTATGATGTATCTTTGCTTACATGACACTCTCTAGTCTGTTTATATTTGCTATATGCATTTTGAATTGATCCCCTAGACAATACAAATGTTTTAACTGCTTTTTGCCTGTACTAACTTCAACGAAAACTGTTGCTGAACTTGAAGCTTTTATACATGAGAATGTTAAGTGTATTTTTACTGTAATGTTTCTGCCTGAACCATCTTCTATTTGAACTGTTGCTGAACTTTGCTTTTTTACATGAAAATGTTACGTGAGTTTTATAGTTGTGCCTTCTGAAGACTGTGTATGTTCTTTATCTAAAGTATTTCCTTTCTTCCTTATTTTCCTAGCAGTATAACCCCTCTGACCACCTGTAGATCTGGGTTTTTGCATCCCATCCACAACTCCTATTCTCCTCTCCTACTTTAAGGAACAAACGCTGTGGAACCTACAAGTGGAAAGAGAACAAAGTATGTCCTTGAGCTCCTGCTTGTCTTAATCTTTTTGTATCTAGCACTCCCAGTGAATTTGTAAAACTCAAAGTCAGCACTGCCAGTAGCCAGCAACTAACCCCCCTCCTCCTCCTCTCCTCCAACATATCCTATACTTCCCAATAATATCCCTAGCTACTTGCCTCTCTTTTTAAACCACATGCCCTGTAAGCAGCAATTATTGTGATAGCTGCTGCAGTCATTAGGTGGCCCTTTCTACCAGCGTTTTTCCTCTGGATATTGCCTCTACCTAACCAACTCTCTATCACACCTACAGTTTGCCCCTTCTGCTCCACTTTTCTCTTTCTACTTGCTGTGATACTTCTTGCTTCTACTTGCTCCTATCTCTTATCACCATATCTATCTACATCCCCTTGCATTACTTACTTTCTTTCTGAACACTTCACTGATTGTTTTTCGCCTGGACCTCTTCTTCTTTGGCTCTACCCGCTCCGTTCGCCCTGCGGGCTCACTCCGCTCCCCTCCCTACCCCCAATTCCCACCCACCCCCAGGGGTCCTACATTTAACTCAGTAAGGACACACCCCCTTACACATCCCCTCCAATCAAATCTCAGTACAAACCTCTTATTTCACCACACCTTCCTTGAACATATATACTCACTCTCCACAGTCTTAAACACTTTTCCTATCTCCTACCCCACCCTCTCTAATTACTCCTATTAATCACTACTTCATCATACTACATCCTACTTCCCTACAAACCTCCTCTGAATCCACTATGCCAACTCTATCTAGCCACACATTACTAAGACCATTCATCTTAATTCTAATATTTTCATCTCTTTTAACTTCCTACATCATAACTTCCTATGAACATTCTCAGATTATTTCTCCTCTATTGCCCTCTAAATGCACCTCAACAAATACAACACCTGTAGATTCATCCTTTTTGCATTCACCCTCTCAGTCCATTTACCTTCTATCCAAATATCACAGAATAGCACTCTGCAAGTTCAGAAAAACCTTTCTCAAAAAAACATATGTTATTCATTATAATCTTAAACTACAAATATATCCTACTCTTCTCCTCTTACTACAGGATGGTGATATTCACCCTAATCCTGGCCCTCATCATACTATAACTAATTTAGAACAAAACCAAACTATACCTTCAGCTCTCTCTTGCTCTAAACCTTCTAACTCTTTGTACATTGCCCATCTTAATATAATGTAGCATCTGTAACAAAATCGATCAACTCCATGCCCTTCTTGAAACTGAAAAGTTTGATATTTTATGCCTATCTGAAACTTGGTTAAAACCCTCAATTAAAGACACAGAAATTACCCCACCTGGTTATAGCATTACTAGACTTGATCGCACTAACAAGAAAGGAGGTGGGGTAGCCATCCTACATAAAGCGAATCTAAAATTGATTCCCCAAGACCTTACTCTTACTACAAATCCTTGTGCAGAAGTTATTTGCTCTAAAATACAACTCAATACCAATAAAGCCATTAACATCATCTGTGCATATCTCCCCCCAGGAAACAACATCAATACCCTTGAAGATATACTCTACCAACTTTCTATCAAACTTCCACAGGAAACTCTAGTCCTAGGTGACTTTAATATAGATTGGCACACCTGTAATAACACTAACCCTACCTCTCATATCAGCCTCTCTGGCTTCAAACAACTCATCAATAGCCCCACTAGAATCAATAAAACAAACAATAAAGCTACTACCTTAGACTGGATTCTGACCAATACTCCCCAGCAATCCTACCAAACAGGCATCCTTCCTGACAACCTTAGTGACCACTCACTTACCTTTATCATTAGAAGCAAAACAAACCTAACCTTACCTACAACTTTTAGAACTCTTCACTCAAAAAAAATTTTTAACCCTGATCAGTTTCAAGCTGAACTATTCCAATGTCATTGGGCCCCTCTAAAACATCTCCCACTCAACAAAGCTGTGGAACACTTCAACTCAACCTTCCTAGCAATACTTAATCAACACGCCCCAAGTCGAACCATTAGAACTAAAACTAAAACTGCTCCCTGGCTAACCTCAGATACAAAACATAAAATCGCCCTCAGAAATAAATCTTGGTATAAGTGGCGTTCCACCAAAAGTCAAATAGACCACCAAAAGTTTAGAGAGCTTAGAAATAGTACTAAAAAAGCCATCCTAACAGACAAAAAGAACTATTACTTTCAACTTAAAAAAACCACCAAAAATGAACCTAAAAAATTCTGGTCGAGTATTAATAGTCTCCTGACCCCAGGCCAAATAATTACACCAAACCCCCAGGATTCTGACCCTGACAATCCCACAATAACAGCTAATAACTTTAATTCCTTCTTCACTAATTCTATACAAACTCTAGCCAACCAACTATCTCCTGACACTTCTCAACTATCTCCAAATACCTTTATAAATACTATTCCTCCCCTTCACCTACAATCTGTATCTACCTCTTATATACAATCTCTCATTCAAAAACTCAAACCTACTACCCCTTCTGCAGACAAACTTCCTGCTGAATTCCTGCAACTAACAGCAAAGGCCATTGCTTACCCTGTCTCTATCTTAATAAACAGATCAATAAAAGAAGGTATTTTCCCAGCAATCTGGAAAATATCTCATATCATACCCCTCCATAAAGGAGGCAAATCTTACGACTACTCCAACTATCGTCCCATAGCTCTTTTATCCCCCTTAGCTAAAATCACAGAAAAATGCATACATAAACAACTGCTCAACCACCTCCTCAAGAACGGCCTTCTGGCTGACACACAACATGGTTTTAGACCTGATCACAGTACTACTACAGCTCTTCTCTCCTTCACCAACACTATTAACTTAAACCGCAACAACAATAAACTTACATCCTCACTTTTCTTAGACTTTTCAAAAGCCTTTGACATGGTTAATCACACACTTCTCTTGTACACTCTAAAATCTCTGGCCTTGGAGCCTTCTTCCCTTACCTGGTTTTCTTCCTATCTTGCAAATCGTCAGCAAGCTGTACTCTGGAAAAATTCTCTCTACTCTCCTTCCCATATCTTTAGGAGTACCTCAAGGGTCTATCCTAGGCCCTCTTCTCTTTTCTATCTTCATTAATGACCTTCAATCATCTCTTCCTAATACTACCTGCATACAATATGCAGATGACTCCACTATAATCTGTACTGCCTCTTCTCAAACTGAACTCCAGTTTCAAATACAATCAGCCTTCTCAACTGTTGAACAGTGGTTCTCCAACCGCTGTCTACTCCTTAACCCCAAAAACTAAATTATTACTCTTCCCACCCACCCGTAAATCTACTTTGACAAACTTCTGTATTACTTCATCTGACAACACAATAATCTCTCCTGACTCCTCAACCAAACTTCTTGGTGTTATTATCGATAATAATCTCAACTATGATTGCCATATCAACACTACAATAAAAGCTGTTAATAAAAGATTGGATCCCTATACAGAATAAAGCCCTTCCTCACACCTGAAGCTAGGATAACCTTAGCCCAAACACACCTTCTCTCTACCCTTCTGTATGCTTCATCTATTTACACTAATCTATCCAAAAGTAACCTTAAGAAACTTACTACATCTTACCACAATATTGCCCGCTTTGCCACCTCCTCCCAATTCAGAACTCATCACTGTATAAACCTAAAGCAACTACACTGGCTGGAACTCCCTAACAAGCTCATCTTTCAACAGCTCTTAATAGCATACAAAATTCTACACCAACCTTCTAAAACACCAGCTATTTCCAACCTCCTGACTCCTTTTATCAACCTGAAACAACTACGCTCCTCTGATAAGTCACTTGTTAATAGTACCAAAATTATGAATTCAGCAGGCAATTCCCTTTTCTCTAACTCAATAGGCAAAATATGGAACAATCTTCCATCCACTTTGTCCTCTTTGCCTACTCTCCAACTATTTAAGAAACAACTTTCCACACACCTTAATAAATTCTGGCTTTGCTCTTGTACCAACCCAGACTAGCCTGTAGACACCCTCATATTTGTTATAAACTCTTTCAACCACTTCCTTTTCATCTTTTACTCCAACTGAGTTATTATCCCTTTGTTGTAAATATGACTTAACTCAAAAAAAAAAAAAAAAAATTGTGCTCAGATTTGATACCTTATTATATTGTTTTGCTACTTCTAACCTATGACCTCACTTAATGAGTTAAAATATTTAATATTTGTACTTACATTTCTTCTCTTTCTATAATACAATTGTATTTCCAATAACTGTTTTAATCCTCTGGAGCTTTTCTCCCCGGGCCTCCACTGAAAATGGACATTAATCCAGCTGGACTAGCCCGGTCAACAAATGTAAAATAAATAAATAAAAATAAATAAATAAATAAAAATAAGTGTTGGCACATGGAGTCCCCATTGCCACACCATCTTGTTGTCTATATGCAGTGTCTTCAAACAAGAAAATATTATTTTCTAATATTAGTTCTAATAAATGTGCTATCAGATCAATCTGTACTGGTGTATAATCACTATGTTTCATCAAATAATCAGATACATACCGAACACCCAATTCATTGGGCAATACCGTAAATAGACTGCACATCTAATGTGACAAACAGGCATCCATCAATGTTGTCACATTGTTCCAGACACTCATATAATTCACTTAAAAACTGTTTAGAGTCCCTCAGTACAAAAATGTTCTTATTTAAAATTGGTCGAAGATATTTCTCAACATATACCGACATATGTTCAGTAACCCAACCTTGCCCTGAGACTATGGGTCTCATGGGTGGGTTACAAACATCTTTATGGATTTTAGGGAGCCCATGAATCAGGGGAATTAAAGGTGTCTTAATAAGTAAGTAATCAAATAATTCCTGATGTATAATACCTCCCTTAAAAATATCTAATAGTGTATTCTTCACATATTCAATAATATCCTGTATCTCATCCATATTAATGACTTTATAAAACCTGTCATTCAAATGTTCAACCATGGAACAATGATATTGATCTGTATCCATGATAACTATATGGCCACCTTTGTCTGCTGGTCTTATTATAATGTATTCTTCGGCCTGTAGCCGTTTCAAACTCTGTCTCTCATTATAAGTAAGATTGTCTTTCTTTCTCTGCCTATTCTCTCTATAATACCCATAGAATTCATCCTCAGTTAATTTTAAATATGCTTCTACTAATGGATGGTGTGGGGGTACAAAATCACTCAAATTCTTAAATCTGAGTTGTTCATTTAATTTCACTGATTCATCACCCATATGTGCATCATAATTGGCATACATTAATTTAAGCATTACATTCCGACAAAATAATTTTATATCTGTCACAGTGTCTGTTAATTTACTAAAGCTTCTAGGAATAAAATTTAAGCCTTTACTTAACAAATTCTCTTCATCTAATGACAACCTATATCCAGATATATTACATACTAATGTTTGTTGTTTGTCCACATCTTCTTTATTATTTGGTGTGGTATATACTCCCCTGAATGTTTTCTTTTTTGTCGGCCTCTGCTCATAGACCTTGTCCTTCTTATGCACTTGTCTTTTTGGACTGGAAGGGGAAAAGGAATATCCCCCCCCTATCCCAAGAGACTGACTAACAGTTTTATTTAAAACCTTCGGTCTGACCACTTGTTCAGATAACTGTGATCTAACTGCTGATCTATTCTTTTCTATCTGAACATCTGGATACAAATTCTTAGCATGCGTGCTATCTGTACATGTACCTTGACCATCATTTAAATTGGTGCCATCACTAGTGCCAGACAAATTACAATTTACACTTGGTTCAGTTCGCACTTGTGATGCCTCACTGTTTATCACATCATTATTCTCATTTAATAATACATTGTCAATATCACTGTCTAAATTTATCATAGTTCCCTCTAACAGAGGACAAGTACTATTAGAATTCATAGCTTTCATATTATCATGTAATGTATGACTTACTACATTCTTTCTATTCAAATTCACATTCACATTTTCATCTCTTTGCTCATTTACAGTATTACCAGTAATTTCATTTAAATTGTGTCCATATCTAGGCCACGCAAAGACATGGCCTAGTCTGAAATCGTTGCTGTCCCTGATAATTTTATTTCTTTTCTGGTGGAGTAGCTTGCGTTCAAATGCCGAAACTCCATCCAACAAACTTTTGAATAACGGCTGTACAGCTGTATCCGGAAAGTTACTGAAAATCAATTGCTGTTGTTTTCTAATATTTTGCACAAGAATAGTCTCCTCAGGACTAGAAAAGTCAATGAGGAGTTGTAAGTACTGCCTGCTTACCTTGAGATTTATCTGCTGCCACTTCGAGGGTAAGTCAGGATAATGCTCACCCTGGCTTGGCATACTGAAGACACAAAGTCCCCTTGGTACAATCCTTTTATCCAGGCAGTACTGAAAGTGCAAACGCTGAATTTGCAAACGCTTCAAATGAAAGAAATCTTTCTCCAACTCATCCAGCGATCTCTGTAACTTCTCCAGGTCAGCTATCGCTCCACCGACGTCATCAGATGAGGTCGTCAAATAAAATTGCCAAGAGGCAACTCTTGAACACTCCAAATACTGTTGAAACCTCCGATGTAAGTTTTCAGTAGCTTGGTCTTCACCGCAAGGATTATAATCCAACTCGATTCCAGTTCCGTTTTGCATTTCCCTGCTCCTGGTGGTGGCAAAAATGAGCAAAAATAATCTAAATAAAAACAAAATAATTGCCCAAACACCAGGTAAACGCTCCAACTCCACAATATAAAAGTCAAAAGAACAGTCCCAAAATAAAGGAATGGTAGCGACGCAGGTATACTAAAAGTTAATTTATTATCAGGTCGAACAATAAACTTTCATCAGATTAGCGCTTTCACTCATAGAGCTTCTTCAGATCATACATAACAGAAAATACCAGATACAGAATATATACTCTACCATTTAGCTTATTAACCTATCACATTCAATTACTAATCAAGCCTTAAAGTGATCATGTATCTAACTATAAAAATACATGCATTAAAATTCAAAATTTTAAAAAACAGATATTACACATTATATGAAACAATATATAAAAAATATAATATAAATTACCTCTCTACACATATTACAGAGATATACTATCTAAACATTTTTTTAAAAAATGGACCAACTAGGCAGTGCTTCAGGTATTTCACACAGCCACTGGCATGATCTTACATGCCAAGGACAATGTACAAGGCATAACTGCAGAACGGTTAGATATTTGGTCCACTCCCACAAGGCATTATCAGCTGACAGAGACAGAGCAGGTCCTTATAACCCTCAGTGGATAAACTGAAAATATATTAATTCCAGGTGATGGAGTGGATGTGAGGCCATGTTATAGAATGCCTGCATAGTGCTGGTCTCCTCCTCTGCTATCAGTGGGAAACATGAGTGCTCTAAGACATGCATAAACATCACATATAAGATCTGAGTGACGATTCACAAGGCTGAGGCCTACAAAACTCCTAGTGTGTCTCTAGTTGGATGCAGAAAAGTCACAAGAGCAAGACTAGTTAATGGTAATCAAATATTTATGTTCACTGTGATAGGCATACCTCTCATTCCACATGATCCCTTCTGAAGATGTCAGCTGTTAACCAGTTCCTGTATTATATCTCTATCCATGCTGTAACACTCTTTTATGTCACACTCACAGTCACTGACAGACTCTTCTACAATATAGTGCATAGCATTACAGAAAATGTGTTTAAAACTAGCCATTAACCCATGCTAAGTACCTTCAGTAGATACTACTAACAACTGTAACCTTTTAACTGATAAATGTTGGTATATAGAAAAACTATTCATATATGTTTGAATCATGCCACTTTTGTCATTTGCATATGCAGTAGCTCTTAATAACATGTTGGCACTCATTTGCTTGTAATTTACATATAATTCATACCAAGCTTTTTTCCTTGCCATTGAGATCACAATATATGTGTCTGTGAATTGACTCATCACAGTTTTGTTTTGCTTAATACAACACACTACTTCTGAATATTAACCTGCTCTTAAACTTCATTACTAGTCAAGCCTTTAACTCATTAAGACCTGCCAGCAATCAATAATGAAGTGTCACATTCCTGACTACTTGCAGGCAGGACAGCAAATGCCTAGCTCATAATCAAAGAAAATTTAAATGAGAGAGAAATATTTTCGGCAAAAGAAGTAAAGGGAGCTTTCTGTCTTATTTTTTCAGCTAAACAATTTTCCTCATATTTAAATTGTTTAATTGAAGCACTGATCACCAGTGTAGTCTTGAATGAGTGAAGGCAGCTAATATAACTAATTCTGCAAAACTGTAGCAGCAGTGTGACTGGCCTTGTAGGTGTGAATGAGAAAAAAAATAACTTAACAAAAGTAGTATTTAGTAGCATTCCGCATCACAAAAGCATTCGATTAAAACTGAAAAAATTGTACAATATTCTTGCAGTCATGAGACTTTCCTGCTGTCCCTTTTCTATCTAAAACCTTCTTCTGACTACAAGATCCCAGACACTTTTTGATCTGTAAGTGCTGACTATAACAATAAGAGCCTCTCTTCAGTGCTTAGAAAACATCCTGTGTTCCATAACATAATCTTATATAACAGACAGATTATATGGCCATCATTTTTGTTCAAAGTTCACACATGCTAGAGGCCTAGTTAAAGGTTAAAACTAAGTAGAGATATAATTTAACTGTACATGAAAATTTCAGTTTAAAAGTTCAGTGGTCATTCACTTGTACTTAATGTCAGTGGACTGACAAGAAGCTCACTTGGTTTAGTGCTGGTAGATCAGAAAGTTGTGGGTTCTAATCACACCCAAGATGATAGGATTAATTACCCATTACTGACACTGCAGGACAGTAGTAGGGGGTACTAAGCTCCTGAGTGTTCTGTCCTGTGGATGAGATGTTAAACTGAGATCTCAACTACCTGACTTTGAGATAACTCCAGTGGATGTAAACAATCCCATGTTGCTTACTGTTACTGAAAAGATTAAGGTTTGGTTTAATTATATATCTTAATATTATACACAGTTTTAAATTATTTCCACTTTCATATTTGTAATATTTGCACTGTCAGTTTCACTTTAATGAGCTTTACACTTTTCATATTATCGGAATGAATTTGCCTTCACATTAAAAATTATTCCTTTATTTCTTTTGCCTTTGCATTTTCTTCATCTACATGTTTTCTTTTATTTCAGGGAATACATATTCATCTTCTCTTTTTATTACACGGTAATCTGTCATATCTTCTTTTCCACAATACCCATATTGTTATAAACAATATTTTTTATGGTATTCATTCCTGCCTGCAATAATGTGAAGGGGTATTATTGATGCATACAAATGAGAGTAGCAAAGGTGGCCATTTATGTTAATGTGCAAAGCCTGAAAAATAATGAGAAGTGTTGAAAAGCATAGTAAGATAGTGAGGTGGCTTTGCAATTCATAGTCTGTCATCCCTGTGTATGCACATCCATTGTTAAATGTGGTGCTTCTCCTTTAATATTGGAATTACAGTCTTTGAACTTGTTTGACCAAGTATGCACAACCACTGACCTAACACTCAAATGAATTATTTCCCCGGCAACAGCTTCATTCATTTATATTAAGTATGCACAAACACTAAAATGGCACAATAAATTATTTTGCCTAGCAATTGCTTCAGCAGTCAGACCATGTATGCACAAGCATTTCCTGACACACAGATGAATTATTTCTCCCTGACCACTTTAGTAACATTTCCTACAATGTGCAAGCATCAAAATGCAACATTCAACAAAGCAACATGCCCCTGTATGCAAAACCACCAAATGAAACATTCATGCAAGCGACTCCCTTCAGTAACATGCTCCAGTATGCACAACCACCAAATGAAGCATTCACCCAAGTGACCCCTTCAGTAACATGCCCCTGTATGCAAAACCAGCAAAATGAAGCATTCATGCACATGACCCCTTCAGTAATATGTTCCAGTGTGCACAAGCAGCAAATGAAGTATTCACCCAAGTGACCCGTTCAGTAACATTCCCCTGTATGCACAAGCATCAAAATTAAACATTTTCACAAACAACCCCTTCTGTAATAAGTCCAGGTATGCACAAGCACTAAAATGAAATATTTCCCTAAGAGACCCTTTTAGTAAAATGTCCTGGTATGTAAATGCACTGAAATGAAACATTCACCCAAGCAACCTTTTCAGTAATATATCTGGGTATGCACAAGCACTAAAATAAAACATTTCCCAAGTGATCCCATCAGTAAAATGTTCAGGTAAGCACAATCATCAAAATGAAACATTTGCCCAAGTGACCAGTCCAGTAAAACTGTCTATGTATGCAGAAGTACCAACTCAGTTCCCCTAAGATCTTTGTATTCCATCTGAAACCTGCTACTTTTTGGCACCTCATTAAATGCCTCAAATCTTTTCCTTCTGTTTTCAAAAACATTCTTTACCTCTTCTTTTAATTTTTCCCATGGATATACCAAGTAATATTTTTCCATGGCCACATTATACCATTTTATTTCCATCAATTTCATTACACTCTAAGTTCCACAACTTAGCTTTATTTTCACATTCTTTCCCTTCTTTCTTTTCCTTTTCACCACTACTTTTCTCCCCACCTTCATTTCTGTATACTTCTTAATATTTCACACATAACATTTTTACAATGAAATTTTCCTCTCTGTTTTACATTCCCTCTTACCAAAACAGATGCATGGATGCAAGATGTACTACATTTTTAACATACATACCCTTTTCTTAAGTGATATTCCAGAAAACCAATTACCTACTAAATTCTTTCAATCATTATTTCTCTCCATTGTCCTATTATACCTTCATACCATTTGAATTTCACTCTCAATACCATTAATTATTTTCGGATATAATACTTGGCATTCATGCTCTTAATTTCACCAAACACCTTACTCTTCAACTTACTTAAGTTTATTTCATCTTTTTACAGTTCTTCTCTCTTTACCATAATTTCACTTATTCAAACCTTGTTTTTCACCTTAATGCATATGATTAAATCATAGTCATGGCAGTTCCTTTCTCTGTCTCTCATCTTGATTTGCCACTACTGCATATTGGAGGTATTGTATTCATTACTGATACAAAAAGTCACATGCTCAGGACACATTCTTGTTTAACTCTTGTGTTAATTCTTATTTTTTTCCCACCCATCCAGTTAACACAACTTTCACCCAGGGTTTTAAATAACATATTCTTATTACATTTAGTATATTCCTATATGAATTATCCAAATTGCCTCATGGCTCACTCTCTCAAATGCTTTTACTACACCATATGTTACAATTCCTCCCTCATTGTTTTTTTCTAAAATCATATCTACAAATTCTTTTACCATCCTTGTTCCTCTTGCACAAAAAGAAAAAGAAACAAATCCCCTGTAATTCCAATACTTTCTGTATACTTTTAGTACTATTGTCATAAAAATGGGATAATTTGTATTTCCTAGAATTACTGGAGGGTGGTGCAGTGGTGTAGCAGTTAGCATTGTTGACTCCTAGCAAGAGATTCTCTGGTTCAATTCTTGGCTGGAGTGCTTTCTGTGCAGAGTCTGCATGTCCTGCCTACATTCGCGTGGGCTTCCTCTGGGTGCACTGGTTTCCTCCCACATTCCAAAGACATGCAGTAGGTGGATTGGGCACTCTAAACTGTGTCTAGGTGTGAGTGTGAGTATGTGTGGTGCACTCTCTGAGGAGGGTTGGGCCTTGGGCTAGCAACCTGAGCCTGTAACTGCTACAGAAACAATGAGTGCTGAAAGGTGATTATTGCCCAATGTACCACATGGTGTGTAAATGGGAAAGAGAGAGTTACTGGTCTCTTCCTTTTATTTATGTTATTTCATCTTTTGTCTGCATGAAGTAAATCACCTCACTACATATCATGGTTTCTTGTATACCTTCCTCCAACCCCTCTTTCAGCATTTTTTAAGAAATTGTTTATTAATTTAACATATTTACAATATATATGAGAAAGGAAGAAATTCAACTTCACATATTGTTATATAATGATAGTAATACATTGAATCATCAACATAACCTTATACAATTAACACATTAAGAATCTTGGTATTTCAATGGCAGCATTACAATGTTACACCAACAGTTAAAGGTCTTACTATGATTTATAGGTCGTATTCTGATTACTTATTTTTCAGTTTTACATAGCATTTTTGTTAAATTTAAAAATTCTTTGAACATAGGAACTAAGTTAGATTTCCATTTTTTGTAATAATTTTTCTGGCAACTGCCAAGACAGCCCAAAATAGTTTTTCCTCTTTAGCTTTTACAGATACAGGAAGTGGAGCATTCATTAGTATTACTAATCTAGTTAAAGAACAATTAGCAGACAATAACCCCTTAAAAAATGTACTTATCTCTTCCCAATATATATTTAATTTTTCACAATCCATAAACATGTGTCCAATCAGCTTTTACATCTTTACTACATCTCCAGCAAACTGAAGAAGTCATTTTACTAACCTTGAGATTTTATATGGAGTAACAAATATTCTGTGCATATATATTTCCACATAAAAACCTTCTAGTATAAACCTGAAGATGTTTGACTAACTGAATTAAGTATCAAAGCATTATTCTTATCATCTATTGAGTCACTCAATACACCACTATCTAAACATTTCCAGAATTTTGCATCAAAATTGATATTATTATTTATAATTAACTTATATACAGCAGCTTGGAAAAGCTTATTTTGTATGTCAATCAACCTTTGATAACAGCATTTATATATTCATATGATAGGGGAATAATGTTCTGTTCCTCTTCACTCATGTTATCTACAAATTTATTTAATTTCTTACAGATGGATAATATTAACTGGTTATCAGATTCATCCATCTTATATTCTTTCATTACATGTTCTGGGGACTTTGCTTTTCCTTTTCCAAAACAATCAGACCATAATACTAATCCATTCCTATTTAGTAAATTCATTTTAACATTGTTCTGAATTTTATTAAATCTGGAGTTACGTGCAATAGGCAAACACAAAAATTTCCATTTTGATATTAACCGAGTTTTAAAAACATATTATTTAACTGTTTTAAGAATTGATTTCATATGTGCAGAGTCTAAAGATGGAAATGAATTTCCTTCAAAAGTAAATTTTGTTAACCAGATGAAAGGATTATTATATATTTCTAATTTATCATATTTAATAAACTTATAAGAATTTAGTATAGTCTGCTCCTAATTGGTTTTCCATTGACTAGTGTAAGCTGAGTCTACCCAGAGTATAATAGAGTTAAAACTTGCAGCAATAGAATACGATTATACATCTGGGAAGCTAATGACGCCATTCTCTCATAATCATATATGATTTCTAAATGCAATTCTCAGCTATTTAGAATACCATAAGAATGAAGTTAATATTTTTTCCATTTTCTTTAAAAGTGTTTTGTCAGGTATTAAAGCTATTGAATGTAATATAAATATATATAATTTTGGGTAATATAATCATTTTAATAAGCACTAACCTATCCTCAAAAGTAAAAAAAAAATGTTAATTCCATTTTACTAAGAAGTTACATTTCTTCAATTGCTTTTTCAAAATTATTATCAATAACCATATTCAAGGCGGCCACAGTGGTGCTGTGGTTAGCATTGCCGCCTCACAGTAAAAGGTTCTCTGGTTCGATCCTTGTCTGGGGTGCCTTCTGTGCGGAGTCTACATGTCCTCCTTGTGGTCATGTGGGTTTCCTACAGGTGCTCCAGTTTCCTCCCACATCCCAAAGACATGGTGAAGGTGGATTAGATACTCTAAATTAGCTCTAGGCATGAGTGCGTGCATGTGTGTGCCTTCCGTGGAAGGTTGGCAACTCGACACTGTAAAACTCCACTGCCAATCATGAGCAGATAGGTGATCTGCTGTGGTGACCCCTAACTGGGAAAAGCCAAAAGAAGAAGAAGATTATCAATAACCATATTCACATCACAATAGCTTTTTTATTCCTAAATATTTTAATTCTTTTCCTTCCCAAATATATTTATATTTTCCTTAAGTTTACTATCTAGTAATTGATTTAAGATGAAAGTTTCAGTTTTATTGCTATTAAATTTCAGCAGCAATACTTCTTGAAACGTTTCAATTTCCTCATCTAGTTCTTTGGTCTAATAATTTAAATCTCCTACAGTTAGTAAAATACCATCTGCAAAAAGCTGTATCGTAGATTGCCAATCTCTATTAATTGAGAATCCATCAATTTTTCCATTTTTTCTTATACTATTAGCTAAGTGATTGATAACTAATGCAAATAATAAAGGGAACAATGGACACCCTTGTTTTGTGCTTTTGTTTAAAGTGAATCTTTGAGAAATGTAAGATCCAATTTTAACATATGCTTTAGAGCCCCTGTACAAGTTTTTTTTTAAATATTCCGATAAACTGTTCTGGAAGTGCAAACACTTCTATAGTTTTAAACAAGTAATTCCAGTCTACAGAATCAAAAGCTCTCTTAATATCTAAGCTAATTAGGACCAATTGTTTTCTGCATTCCATTTGCTAAATCTAAGATAGTTACTACTCTTTTTATTTTATCGTATGTTAATCTATTGACTACAAATCCTGTTTGATCTTTATTAATTAATCTACTATATCTATTAATCTTGTGGTGAAAATGGAAGTAAATAATTTATAGTCTGCATTTAATAATGAAAAGAGTCTATATGAGGAGACTAATTTATTATCCTTTCATTTTTTAAGTATAAGTGAGATTACAGAAAACTTTTGTGAGGGAGGAATTATCTTGTCAGCCTGAAGTATCATGAAAACATGACTCAGCAATTCTAATAGATTTAACAGAAACAGATTATATAATAATATACTTAAAACCATCTAACCCAGGAGCCTTACCATTTTAAAGCTTCTTTAACTTCTATTAGGGTAATAGACTTATTCAACTGAGATATTTGTTGGTCATTTAGTTTAGAAGTAACATTTTTCTTTAAATAATTGTCAATATTGTACTCATCAGAATTATTGATTTTGTCTTCATTAAAATCCTCATGGAATTTTTTTAAAATATTAAGCATTTCCTCTATATCTGAAGTGTGAAAATTTTGGATATTACTGATTTGTGCCTTTTTGTTTAACATCTTACTTCTATTGGCCAATCTATGTAGATTTCTTGAAGTCATTGCATAATTATACAATTTTATTTTTTTATAAAACTATCTCCATTTTATGCCTTAAATACTGTTTGATATTTTGTCATTTTTTAATGGTTTGAGTATTATCTAATTTATTTGTTGTTCAAACCTTACTTTGTGTGTTTCATCCTCTTTATCCCATTATTTAATTTTATTGCTAGCCCATCTTCCCATTCTATTTTTCATATGCATTTTAAGGAGTCTCATGGTATGACATGCTAACCTAATCATTATCATTCAAAAATTAAAAAAAAAAACTCAATTTGTTCCTTAAGGTAACTCTTAAACTCTTTTAATTTCATTATATACATATATTGGGGTTCTATAATTAATCTAAAATGTCCTTATACCCATTACTATATTAATACTTAGTGTATTATGATCAGAAAGAGGACAAGGAATAGTTTTTAAATAATTCACTTTATTAAGTAAATCTATAGAGGCATAAATCCTATCAATTCTAGTTTGTGTCATGCACATAAGAATAATGAATGAAGAACAATGACTTATCTTCTACTTTTAGTAGCAACTAAACTAAATTATTATTACTAATCCATCTATTTAGTGCTTTAGCTGATGTCAGTATTTTAGCTTTCTTATGTTTACTTGTATCTTCTATACTATATAAGCAGTTAAAATCCCCTGCTAAAATTAAACTACTCTTCCAATGACTTTGTGGTAAGTTTAAGTCATCTTTAACCACTCTTACACTAATTCCAGGGATCCAGTAAAAAATAGAGAATGTTTAGAGTTTGCCATTATATTTAATTATTGCAAATGCATATATTCCTTTAGGATCATTAAAGAATTCCATGACCTTAGGTATTACAGTGGATTTTCTCCAATGTATAGCAGCTCCTCTCCCCTTTCTGTTAAAAGAAGCAGATGATAACATTTCAAAACCTAAGTTATTTAAATATCGTATATCTTTATCTATCAATTGAGTCTCTTACAAGAAGACAATGTCTCCTCTATTTTATTTTAGATATCTCATTAATGATTGCTTTTGGTGACATTATTTAATAAATATAAGAATTCCTGTTTATTTAATTTGAATGCATGTGTTCAGGCATTGTGAACTACTTTTCTGATCTAAGCTTTACATGCTGACATCAGAATTTGGCTACAGCATGGAAAATGACAACTCACAGCACACAGCAGCTGCTAATTTCCACTGTAAAGTTCTCCTTCTTCTTAGTTCTTTTAAGCAGTTCTAATTAGTAACCTGCATCTAACTTTACTTCCTTAGTTAATATGTATAGTTAAAGTTAATAACACTCCAGCATAAGCTGTTAACATGTAAAATGTTAGCAAATTATATGCTACAACATATATGTGTGTGAGTGTGTGTGTGTGTGTGTGTGTGTGTGTGTGTGTGTGTGTGTGTGTGTGTGTGTGTGTGTGTGTATGTTATACCATTACTATAGCTTTTGTCTTACCAATTTTTTACTTCTAAGAAAATATGTGTTATTTTGAGTAGATTTTTCACATATATAATTGAGGAAAAAATAGAACTCTATTTTTATTCTTTCACAGACTTCAGTGATAAACCTTGACCTAGATTTTCTTCAACATAGCTCAAGGTGGGAAAATTGTAGAATTCTGAAGAGATGTAACATTCTTTTGTTCTCAGACTTTTTCAGTGTGTCTGTTGTTTCATAAATGACCTGTGAAAGGAATATGTTACTCAGGAACAAGGGAAATAAAATCACCTGCACTTTAACCCTTCCAATTAACATATTTCTTGATATGGCATTCATTTAACTCAGTAATGCACATACTAAGTGTTGTTGAAAGAATAAAATGAAATTCTTTACTTATATAGCTTTAAAGTTACCAATTCTCCTGTTTAAAATATAATGTCATTTTCTCATAGAAAGTATTTGTTTAACATTTAGAAGTACACTTATATGTTTAGTTAAATGAAATATATTAATTATTTCACTGTAAATATAGTAAAATGGCAAAACTAACCCTATATACACCATGATTTTGTATTTGTATTTTAAATTGTATATTTATGCTTTTTTATACTGCATATTCCATACTCTACTTATGTTATAGTCTGTTAACTGCTTTTGGAGCTTTTCCTCCCAGGCCTCCACTGAAAATTGACTCTGCCTGCCCCAGTGGAATTGTCCGGTTATCAAACTGGAAATAAATAAATTATATTTCTCAGAAATGCTTTAGCTTAAAATATGAATACATACTTACATATGTTTTGAGGCTTAAGGTCCAGTACAAACCTTTTACTTAAAAGGCAGATCTATTGTTTCTGAAAATAACAGTCCAACAATCAGTGAATAAGAGTCATTTGTTTAAGGCTTTTTAGTTTTACAAACAGTTTTCCAAGAATTCAGCTCAATCTGTCTCTTCAGAGCTATATTGTTCCACTCCATTTCTTCAGTATTAAGGATGTTATTGATGTTAACAAAAGTGGATGCCTCCTCTAGCGTGTTAAATATTTTGGTTTCTTCAGAAAGGAGCAATTTGATCTTTGCAGGAAACACCAAAGTGGCTTTAATACTGTTTTTTTAAGTTCCTTGATAAGTGATAAACAGGATTTTCTTTTACCCATTACTTTACTGGAATAGTTACAGTCAAATCTGACTACATGTTCACCTATTTTAATAGGTGGGCTGGACCATGCTGCTTTTGAATATTTGATCTTTTTCTAAGCTAGACATGAGCTTAACTATAATTGAGCATGGTGGGGAGTTTCTCTTCTTAGAAGGTGCTCTCAAGGATCTATGTGTTCTTTCAATTTGAAAAGATAAAGTTTCAGGTAAATTCCATGTTTTATGTAGCCAGGTAGTCAAAAAGTTTATTATATTGTCTCTCTCATATTTTTCAGGTATACCATCAGTTCTAATGTTATGTCAGTTCAATCTATTTTCATAATCATTGCGTTTTTCTATAAGCCAGTTATTTTGTTTTAAAAGAAATTCAATCTGAGACTCACCATGAATTATTCTCCTTTCATGATCATTCAAAGTCTCTTCCATACTGCTGATTTGTGCCCCTTGTTGTTGCATAATAGTTTCAAAATGTTTCATCCTCTTTCTGGTCTTTTCTTTGAAATATTCCAGTTTTGTATCCAGTTTATCTATTTTAAGTAATATATCCTGTATGCTAGATAATATTGACTGAATGTCTCTTTTAACACAGAAATCCTGAGTACCATTTCTTGAGTGACTCATGTTGATGTCTCTTCTCTTTCAACCAAATGGTTGAAATTCTGGCATAAACACTATTGCTTTTGAAGAACTTGAAGAACACAAAACTTTTTATTACATTTCTGTCTGAGAAAGGTTTTCAGTCATAGAGCTTTCACCGGTTGCTGCTCTCAGTTACCCATCTTGGATGAAAAATCTAGAACCTGCTTCTATTAAAATGAAATACATACTGGATTAGTTTATTTCTCTGTCTCTTTCTCTACCTCTCTTTTAGGGCCTTTTACAGACCTCACCCCAGAAAAATGTTATGTATGTCCCATCTCAGAATACTTGGTAGCCATATTGTTGGAACAGTGCAATTCAAAACTTTTAACTTTGGGAAATTATTCAAATAATTAAAATATCAGCAACATTTTCTATATGATTTTACCTAGCATGATCCTAGTATAAGTTTGATTTGTTAGCATAGAGTTTGACAAATAAAATATTTATATCAATCACTAAATTTTTGTCAAACCTTGATACCAACAAAAACACTTAATACTTTACAATGTTACTGGCATTTTGATATCTATAGATAGATAGATAGATAGATAGATAGATAGATAGATAGATATAGGTGCATACTATTTGGTTGCCGGTTCTTTTTATCAGTAGGTATATTGTTGGTAAATATGATGCAATGTTACTAAGATACAATGGTGTAATTTGTTGAAAAGTGATGTCATCAAATTTTGGATTATCAAATGTAAGTTATGTTGGACTGGGTTTAAATGTAAAACTTTTGTTTGAATCAAAGTTTCCTCATTGGGGTTGAGGTGTGTGTGTGTGTGTGTGTGTGTGTGTGTGTGTGTGTGTGTGTGTGTGTGTGTGTGTTTCTCTGCATGAGTGTTTGTGGGTTAGGGTTACAGTAATGGCTAGGGCAGGGGATAGATGCACGTTTATTTTTGTGTTGGGTGTTTTTGTGAAAAAAAATATGAAGACATGCTTTATTGATCCAGGGTAAAATCAAAAGCACAGTTGGTGGTTTCACTGCCTACACAGCATCATAAATGTGATTCACAGATGCATGGTCAGGGTGATAGTTACTCAAAATCAAAGGAAGCCTGAGCCTAGTTTCTTGTGTGTGTGTGTGTGTGTGTGTGTGTGTGTGTGTGTGTGTGTGTGTGTGTGTGTGTGTGTGTGTGTGTGTGTGTGGTGGGGAGGTGTCTTGAGTCTCAATTCCTGATTCATCTATTCTGTGTTGTTGTCTTTAACTCCTATCAATGCACTAAACTACAGATTATTGTTAGAAGACAGATGCACTTAGCAAGGGACTGATGGTTGTCATTCTTGTCAGTGGGGCTATGTATTGATGCCCTTGACATTGAAACTCTTGTCAGCTTAAATAAAGTCTAAGCCATGCTACATGGGATGAATATGTTTGATTCCTTACATAGATCATGACCACTTTGGAATTAATAACACCTCACAATATGTCTAAAGCTCTTAATTTAATCTGTCATCTTGATATTACATTTAGAGATTTTGGAATATGAAAATACAATATAGGTTCATAGGTTCATAGGTTGGTACTAGGCTATCAGCCCTAGGGCTTATACAAGCCTAGCCATAACAATTCCCTGGCTATTTCTTCCCACATTATTTACTTTCCTGGACCCTTGTCTAACAGGGCGACTGACGTGATCCCTGGGGTGAATTTCCTTTCTCCCATCCAATCGTAAAGGTTCCTCTTGAAGAGGTCCAAAGAGGCACTCTGCTTGACATGTATGGGCAATCTATTCCAGAGTCCGGGGAGTCTCTGGGTCAGGAACCTATCCCTCCAGCATGTTTTGTTTATTGTGATGACAAGGTTTAGATCCCTGGAGCGTGTAGCTCTGAGGGATTGGGATTTCTTTAAGTGTAGCATGTCCAACAGCTCTGGGTTTGACATGGCCTTGTATGTTAAGCAGAGATCGCCTCTGAGTAGACGATATGCAACAGAGTATAGCTGGAGTTTTTTAAGGTGGTCAGCGTAGGGCATCTGCTTTAGGCCTGTGATTCTTTTAGTGAGGTATTTCTGAGGCCTTTCCAGTTGTTGCAGATGTCTTGAGAGATACATACCAAATGGGGCGTTGTATTCTATAATGGGTCTAATGAGGGATGAGTACAGTGGGACAATGACCTCCTTTTTTCTGGATGAAAAGCCCTTCGTGATGAGGTGTGCCACATAGAAGGATTTCCTGACTGTTGTGGCGATGTGGTTATCGAAGGTGAGACCATTGTCCACCTGTGTCCCTAAGTCTCTTATCACACTTTCTGTGTTTAGTGTACTGCCACCTATATGGTAATTCATGGATACATATTTTTTCCCAAAGGGAATAACAATACATTTCTTGGCATTGAGCTTGAGCCCATGGCTCTGGCACCAAGCATCTGTTTCTGTAAGGCCCTTTTGTAGAGTATCCACATCATTTGGGATTCAATAATGGCTCCCAGTTTGCAGTCATCTGCAAAATTTGTTAGCCAGAGTCCCTTAGTGTTGACCTGTACTTCAGAGAAGTAGATGCCAAACAAGAGCGGCCCCAGGACTGAATCCTGAGGTACTCCACTTGTCACTTGTCTGGAGCTGGATTTGGAGTCGGCTACTTTTACAGTGTGGGTTCTATCAGTAAGCCATTTAGCAACCCATTGGGTGACATAGGGATTAATGCCCAACTTAGTAAGTTTATCTATGATTCCAGAGTGGGGGATGGTATCAAAGGCCTTGGCAATTTCTAGACAGGCTGTGTGGACCACCTTACCCTTGTCCATGGCTGTGGAGACTGATTCAAAGAAGTCAATCAGGTTCAGGAGACAAGATCGGCCCTTCACAAACCCAAACTGGGTGGGGTCCAGTGTTTGAAGGTTGCCAATGTCTTTGTTTATAAGTTCCATGATAATACGCTCCATGGCCTTGCAGATAAGGCTTGTCAGACTGATGGGACGGTAGTTTCCGGGATCCAAGGTGGATCCCCCCTTGTGGATTGGGATAACTGTAGCTCTGCGCCACTCAGTGGGCACGAAACCTGAGGTGAGGCTATGATTAAACATGACACTTAGGTGAGGTGCCAGTTCATATTGTAGTTCATGTAGTACACAGCCTGGGATGTCATCTGGTCCCATGGATGCTGTATTCTTGGCTTTAGAGGGTGCGTTTTGTACCTGTGTGGCCGTTATTACTGGAATTTGGCAATCTTCCGGTATTGAGATGGGCCATTTAGGGGGTGAGAGGGGGGTGAAGTTGGTACTAAATCGATCTGCCAGGATATTGGCAATATCCTTTGGATCAGTATATTTAATGCCATTCTGTTTTAGCTCAGAGCAGATCTGAGCATTGCCATTTAGATTCTTGACATAGTTATAGAATGCTTTGTGGTTCTCTTTGGAATCTTTGGCAATTTTATTTTCATAACTAACTTTGGAGGATTTTATGAGGCATCTCAGTTTCTTACTGAGGGTAGTAAGGGAGTTTTTTGCATCCTGGGATTTTCCTCTTTTCTGCAAAAGTTTCTTCCTTTTGTTGTAAAGTTTGTTTATGGCAGGGGACCACCAGATTGGCTTCCTTTTTTTGGATGAGAGCATTTTGGTTCTATTTGGGATGGCACGATTCATGCGTGAGTGGATGCGCTCGTACAGTGCCTTAGTGTAGGATTCAGCAGTTGAACTTTCAGTTCCCGTCTGCATGGGTGTTATGAAGTTTGTCACTTCTGACTTGAGTAGCATGAAGTTGGCTTTGGAGAAGTTTTTTATGGTAGTTTCTTTACTGGGGGGTGGGGGTGGGATGTGGATGTTAAGGGTGATTAGCTTATGGTCAGTCCTGACTAACGAGGGGGTGACCATAGGTATGGAGCATTGATTTCCCATGTTGGTAATGACCAGGTCTAGGATATTGGAGCCCCTGGTGGGACTATGGATTAGTTGATCCAGGGCATTGGAATTTATGAATTCCAAGAACCGCTGCGCAAAGGTGTTGGGACATGAGTAGTTTTCCCAATTAATGGCAGGGTAGTTAAAATCACCCAGTATTAGGGTGTTTGGTTCTATCTTAATATTTTCCAGTATGTTTAGAAAGGTGTAGTGAGAATCTTGGGGTATGGTGGGGATCTGTAGCAAGCTACAATTTGGATTGCAGTCTTACCTAGTGTTAGTTGCACTTGGAGAATTTCAGACACATTGTGTTGGCCAACTAGCCTGGTGGTGTGAATATCCTTGGTGAATATTGACACTCCTCCACCTTTAGTGTTTCGGTCCTGGTTTGGTGGCCGAAAAGTGTGGTAAGAGTTGTAGCCTGGTATTGCAGGGGTGCTCTCTGGAGCCTTGAACCAGGTCTCAGTTACTGCACAGATATCGATGTTCTCCATTTTTAGGAGTTCCTCGAGAGAGTGCATTTTGAGGTTTAGACTTCTAGCATTGAGTAGCATTACCTTCAGATTTTGCATGCTTGTACCTGTTACGGTGGTGGTTTTGTCCTTTGAAGTTTGCCTAAAAAAGGCACTATAGGGGTGGCAAGAGCCTTAGCCAGTAACCTGAATCCCAGGGGTGACAGGTGCAGACCATCTCTGGCAAAGCATTGTGGTCTGTCAATCATGTCATCCCAGGCAGAAAGATACTGGATCCCCTTTGAATGACACCATAAGCTTAGCCAATTGTTGAAGTCAATCATTTTATCCTTATATTGTGGTATCATTCTGGGCGAAGGCAGGATGCTACTCAGGGCTAGGGTCATACCTGCCTGGGCCACATGATCTGAGAGCTCTTCCATGTCTCTTTTCATGTAGTCCAGGGAGGTACGTCTCAAGTCATTCACTCCAACATGGACAATGACAGAGTCATATTTGTACTTGTTGTGGAGTGACTTGAGTGCATGCGTTATGTGGCGGATCCTGGCACCCGACAAGCAGCTGACTGTAATTTTCTCCTTATTCAACCTGGTGAGAGGGACATCAGTGTGCCGGACTATAGAGTCACCTATGACTAAAGTGTTAGGTACATTGTCTTGCCTTAGGGGCTGTTGCTGGGTGGCACACTGGTGTTGTGAACTATATGACACATTGGTTGTGATTGGTGTTTGTTTGCGTTTCAGCTTCAGAGGTCTTTGCTGCTTGGGCAGGTTACAGTTAAGGGCCTCTGCATATGTGGATGACAAAAATAAAAAATGTATATTTTGTACTATATTTTGTACTAATGAGAAAGTGGATATGGGACAAGTTTGAACTGAGTTGGGTGTAAGGAAATGGTCAGAAGATATCTGAAACCTCTCATATGGGTTTTCATTTTAAAACCTGTTTTTGTTTGCATCATTATGAAGGTGTATAGAAACACCACAGAACGTATAGCAAGGCAAGAAGCAAGGGAACATTTATTAAAAGTTTTGGTGCCTTAGGACAGTTGCTCTCAGACTGAGAAAATTAAAAACTGAAACATACATGCAATGTGTAATAAAGGAAAAATAAAAGTCATCCACTTAAATCCAGCCAAATAAATTCAAATAAATTATTGGCTGACACTTATTACTCTCAGGGCACACACACACACACACACACACACACACACACACACACACACACACACACACACACACACACACACAGACACACACTCAAATGTGCAGACACACATGCGCATGCACGCACACACACACACACACACACACACACACACACACACACACACACACACACACACAAACACACACTCAAATGTGCAGACACACATGCGCATGCACGCACACACATACACACACAAACACACACTCAGATGAATCTACTATGAAAATCTGACATTTGACTGCTACAAAACATAACTAACTTAGAGAAATTACCAAAATGCACACACATGGAACATTTCAAGAAAATCATTAAAACAGTTTTTTGCACCCTGCATCTCCCCATGGGCAAACTTCAGCCCTTATCCTCTTAATTCATACACTAACCTCTCAACATTGGAAGAAAGATAAAACACCTGTTAAGTGAGAAACAGGGTGTGCACAACTGCAAATCTCAAAGCAGAGTCAAAAGAGTATTAAACTATTCCAGAAGCAGCATTTAGTCTGCCTTTGACACCAGGATTACAAGGGATCTGCATTGTTTCTGGAGTATATCACACACACACACACACACACACACACACACACACACACACACACACACACACACACACACACACACACACACACACAAATACAAACACACACACATACATATACGCACACACACACACACACACACACACACACACACACACACACACACACACACACACACACACACACACACACACACACTCACACGCTCATGCATACCTATGTGGATATTCTAGAATTTCAAATTTGCCTGTTTATTTATGTACGTATGTATGTATGTATTTATTATTTAATCATCAGGTATTTTGATTTGGTCATGATATTTTCAACCTGTGCCACTTTGAAAAGACATTACATATAATGTTTAGCAGTGCAATACTAGGTTTACAACTGTCACAATAATTATTTGAAAACAATAATATCACGTAGGATATGCATGCATGAGTTACAGAAAGCATAAACCTATAACACTGTAATTTCTGTATGAATACATTACCTATCAACATATCTTTTGCATCTATAAGCATATCTCTCAGTTGTAAGAAGAAACTAAAGTGGTGATCCCAACAATAACCCATGTGGTTAAAAGAAAACATGCAGGCTGCATAAATGGCATCTCAGACAGGAACTAAACCAAAAAACCAAGCACTGCAAATAGAATAAATAATTTGCTTATATGTATCTGTATATATATATATGTATGGGTCTAGGACACATGCTTCACTAGCATATGTCTGAATCACAAGACATCGAACACACATACACGAAAGCGCTTAACATTGAAAAGCGCTTCCGTGTATGTGTAATTCAAAAATAAATCTACATTTTTGCAGGGGGGCTTCACCCCACCCCCCTACTTTATTATTCTCACTCCGAGATCGCACCACAGTGGGGAAAAGGGAATTTTCCCTTACCCACACTGTAGTCCAATATACGAAACAGCCACACATACACAGAAGTGCTTGTCGATGTTATGTGCTTTCGTGTATGTGTGTTCGATGTTTTGTGATTCGGACATATGCTAGTTGAGCATGTGTCCGGATCCCATATATATATATATATATATATATATATATATATTGCACTTGCCTTTATTGTAGTGGTGCAAACCACAATAGGGGAAGTTGATAAAGTATCAGGTGATTAAAACTATAAAATTATGAATACTTCATTTTACCAGACTATTGATCCTAGTCCATTGATTAAATTGACACATTTGTACCTATAATGTTTTTGTATGACCAACATATTTGCAAACGCAATACTACTTTCCATTTTCTAAGTTAACTGAGCAGAAGATCCATACTTTATAGTCACTTTAAATATTGGTCCCAGCTATTGATATGCTGTTACTTTCTACATCTAGATGTGACGTTTATGTATAGGAAATGTAAATTACACCGAAATGAGTGGGATTGTCTGGACTCTAAAATGCCAAGACTTTTACTGCACTTTCCATCTCATGTGTACTATTAGCAAACTTTCATGCAGAGCATATGTTTACAGGTACATTCATCTCAACCCCCATCTCCCAAGAAATAGGTTCATTGGTGCAGTAATGAAACTCCATTACCTCCCTGGGGGGTAAGATGAATACTAATTCAGATGATTTATTCTAACTAGCTCTGTTATTTCTCTAACTTCTTCAGTCATACTCCTGTACCTATCACTGACATGCCAGATAAGCATTGTGGTACTGCACTGATGTGCCAGTTATTTTGTTACTAATACTTGACACTTAATCTTATAGATTGTCAGTGATATCCTTCTGACTAGGTCCAAAAATTAAATGTTAACAGCAAGAAGAAATGCATTAGAATCATAGCCAGACATAACATGTTGGCACTGGTAACCACTTCTATTTTTTTTTTGTATCCTCTCTCATGCCTCAGTCAGATCTTATTGAAGTCACAGCACACGTCCTACATTAGCCATAGGTGTGCTTCCCTAGCATTGACTTCAAGGTACAAGTTTGTTTGTAGAATACATAAAATTAGTTATCAGCAAAGGCTGTACAAAAGAAGTATCAGAAAACAACTTGTGTTCATGTCCATCACTGGCATTTAATACAACTTCATCTCATTAAATGCAATTCCTTCATTATGCATGTTAGATTCTAAAGGTCAACCAATTATATAAAAAATTGACAACTGGGTCCTAGTGACATTTACGTGAAAAATATATTTATGCACATCTCTTTTCCTGCACAAAGCAAACCACAAAGAATTATCAACATGGTTTTCATGATAGACCTTTCCAGAATGATTCATGTATAACATATTTCCATGATTAAATAATATTTCAGTTGTATAGAGCCTGCTTTTGGGTCTGTGCTTGATATCTGCACTAGCTAGTACATTAAAAACCTGCATTATTAATAAAAAACATGCCTCCTTTAAAAGCAGCTCATTTTTCCAAAGAAGCTTCACACTTTACAAAGTTCTACAAACAATTTTATGGCATGAATATTTCCATTTCTGGACTTACAATAACTTTGTGGCACTCCCATTTACTGCTTTTCTGTTACCAGCACTTCATAGTTAATCTAAAGCCATTAATTTAATCTGTTATCCAAATATTACAGTCAGAGTTTCTGAAATATGAAAATGCACTGTGACACACACACACACACACACACACACACACATATATATATATATATATATATATATATATATATATATATATATATGCACATACTAAGGGTAGGTGTGTGTATGTGTTTGGTTGTCTGCGTGTGTGTTATGTTTATTGTAGGGAAATGTTGGGAGGTATGTATGCTGGTGTATGCATGTGTTTTGTTATGTGTGATGTGTATTTGATGGGAGTTTGTAGATTTGTGGTTTTGTGTTTCGCGTTTGTGTATATTCTGCATTTAGGGGGAATTTCAATAATTCAGTATTTTGATGCTATAAAGTGACTCCATATAGACATACACACACACACACACACCCACACACACACACACACACACATATATATATATATGTGTGTGTGTGTGTGTGTGTGTGTGTGTGTGTGTGTGTGTGTAGTACTACAGACCAAAACAACTCTGCAATGTATCCCTTTCTGCAAATGTTATATGAAAAAGTTAACCATCTCTGCAGCATATCCCTTATGAAAATTGTGAATCTATGTTCCACTCCCCCACACCTTATGCATACATGGATTTGTAAAGGTTGTATATAACTTGATGCACACACTATGATTCTGCACACACTGAAAAGTTTATGTAGTAATCAAAGATTTACAAAGTGAAGTCTTACTGTTATTTCAACACAAAATTCCAAATATTTTATTACATGTACCTGTCCATGTCTTTGACTTATCACTGACACTTAAATGATCAAGCCAATAAAACAAATACAGACTTGTTGAAAATTTGTTTAACTTGTTCTGGGGTTTTGTCACCTTAGCGTTAACGGTATTAATTTAATAGATGCACAGTACCGGGTGGAGTGAGCTTGCAGTCAAGTAAAACATTTCAAATAATGCCCAGCTCAGTTCTTTAAGTGTAACTCTAATGTCGCTCAAAGTCATAAACTGTATCCTTACTGGATTCATGTCAATAGATTGAGACCACTTTCACAAAATCCTACTTTAGTGAAAATATTTTTCCAACCCCACATACCCCAAACTTAAATATAGCTACTCTAAATCACACAGCAGTGGCAAAAAGAGAATTATCCATTATCATTGAAAGTGATTTTGGCAAAAATATTTTTCCTGAAATCGAGTTCAGCAAAAGTGGTGCTAACAGAATGACATGTCCCCTGCTTAATAACCGTGTTTGTGTAATATTAAGCTTTATAGTGTATGATGTGTCTTAAACAAAACTATTCTCTTGATGAAACATTCTAATTTTTATATTCCTTGACATTCAGCTTCTAATATCAAAAGAGTCTGCCAATGAACTCTATTACAAAAGTACATCTCCTGGGTGAAAATAAATCCAAGAAAGACAGATTCATCAGGCCTAGTATATCAAAAATGTTAACACGTGGTAAGAAATATGAACATCCATCAAACACCTAAATGAACACAGAGAGGACATGTAGACCTCACACATAATATACTACAGCTGGGAACATATGCATGGACCTGTGTGCTGTGATAAAATGTAATTGTAGTGAACACAAAGAATAAACCACATATTGAGAAGTGTGAATAGCAAATAAAAGTATTTAAATAAAAAATGCGTAATACCTTGGAAATGAAACCTATATACTAAATGCACGTTATGATATGACAATATGTTCATGATAGATGTGTGTATATGTGCTCACATAAGCGTGTGTGCATGTGTGTGTGTGTGTATGTGTGTGTATGTGTCTGTGTGTGTGTGTGTGGCTATAATGGAACCACTTAAAAAGCTGAAGAAGTATTGGTTTCAATTAAAATTATCCAGCAGGTTTTGTTATACTGCTGCAGTCTGACTAACAACAAAACTGTAAGCAAATGCATTCTGGACTGAAGCAGCAACTAACTACAGTCTCTTGAGACAGTGCATATTGGCATGAAGTAGCCTGAAGATCTAGCCAGTACATTTCATATGTATCTTATCAAAAAGTATGCCTATGCAAATTATATAATGCTTCTATCTCATAGAATAAGCTAGAAGTCAACTTTAAGAGTTATGTATGCAATGAGCAGCTAGGAACTGAAGTAGTTCACTTAGATTACATATGTGCTTGCTTTATTATCATTGTTTGTTTCTTGATTAGGGGACTCAGTTTCACCTCATACACTGTCTGATGAAAAGATACAGATATCCGGGAGACAGTATGAGAGGCGACACCCTTTGCTGATGTAGCAACAGAAGAAGTACAACAGCATTGTGTAGTATACTTCATGCATTCTAGCTATAAAGCATACTTAAAGGCACAGTGCACTCTGCATCACATATCTCTTCTGAAGTTAATCCGTAGAAGATGAGGGATGAAATTCAAGATGGCCACTGAGTAGCAACTCCTGTCTGATGCTCAGCAGGTATTACAGGAATGTGACAGGAAAGAGCTACACAATTAGACAAAACACAGGAGTCACATCACTTTCAGAATACTATCTCAAAGAAATCTTGTTACAAGTTGTATCCATGTAGCACTGGCCTTACTGTATAAAGCATCCTTCAACTTAACTTAAGAAAATGAGTACTGGTAGATCCTCTCAACATGAGATGTCTTTAAAAAGGATTTATATCAGGTAAAACAATTCTACACAGGAGTTATCAATGAAAATAGATTACTTTTTCATCAAAATACAGCTTGTTGAAGAGAACAGAAGTCTTTAAATCATAGGATAATAGGAAGCAGAAGTCTTTAAATCATAAAACAGAGGTAGTCCAGAAGGCTCGAGTGAAGTTTGGTATCCTATCTGTGACCCAGAGAGTGACAGGACTAACAAAAAAATAGAGTATAAAGGATAAGTCCAGATAAAATCACTTTATCTAGCAGATCTAGAAGACTTTCTTTCTGATGCCCTCCCTGTGGGAGGAATAAAGACATCTTGTTGAAGTTTCAAGTAGTTTATTCAGTTAAGTAGGTAGCTGGATTAGTGTTCTTGTTCTAATACATTACATTCAATAGGTCAGTTATTTAAAAGCAATTATAGTCAATGGTGGGAGGGTCCATGGGATCTGATTGGAGGAAAATCTGGGAGATGGAAAAACAGGGAGCCAATCCTAAAGCTTAGAGATTAGTCCCTTATTTGAATATTCCTGAAAGACCCATGTGGTTTTACAAACTCAGCAGCCTATGGAACATCATTTTTACTTAAGAGGTTTTGTCCAGGCCTCCTTTAATAATCCACACTTACACCAACAGACATTTAATGACCTTTATTAAATTCAAACAGAAACCAATAACTTTATTCAAGAACTGTGACAAAATAACTGAAACATGACATACTTCTTAGCATCCATCAAGGCAGAGTACCCAGTCACCCTGTCCAAATAAGCAGCGTCCATACTCCACTAACCTATTCTTATCAAGTATTGTCCTGCAGCTCACTTGAGCCCAAAAACTCAGTAACATCAACACCATCACCAAGAGGGTGAAAGACAAGGACAATCCTGTACCTCTTCTCCACTCCATAAACACTTGATAACCCAACCAAATAAATGACAAAGAAAAGAGCGAGGGAGAGAGGGTTGCAAACTCATGCCAAAATGTGACACTATTTCCCCACTACACTAATATAAAATGAAAACCCCTCCCTAAATCTACCTAACTTCCTCTGAGTCCACACACCATTAACCCATTACCACCCACAGTCTAACTAACTGATCCCTATTACTACACTTATCCCTTCTAGCCATCCATATTCCCCATACCCTCATTATCCCTATACTAACCCGTTAAGATGGTCCTGGACAAATTAGTTTGTCCCAAATCTCATTTGTCCAAGCCCGCTTAATAATGCACACTGACAACAATAGACATTTGACAAACCTTTATTAAATTCAAGCAGAAACAAAATCCATCGGGGCATTGTACCCATTCACCCTGTCCGAATAAACAGTGTCCATACTCCACTCGCTTATTCATATCAAGCAGTGCCCTGCAGCTCACTTGATCCCAAAAAATCAATAACATCAACACCATCACCAAGAGAGGGAAAGACAAGGACAATCCTGTCCCTCTTCTTTGCCAACCAGCCTGATTCCAGGTTGTTCCCCTCTTCTACCCAAAAACTTTCACCATAGCCTCTGAAAATAATCTCATGTACATTAAATAAATCAAGGCCAATGTCACTCAAATGCACACCATCAGGTCTAAACCAAACCAAATCCCTGTCATCAAAATCCCAGTGTTCTATCGTGTACATGCCCAAAGCTCCCAACTGTAGAGCCAAGCTGTGGCTAACAGACCTCTGAGTCCATTCCAAAGCCTGAAAACTAACAGCATTTCTCCAACTCAAGCATGGCACTATATCCAACCATACTATACACATGCCTGGATATAGTGCTTGCAACATACATAAATCCTCCTTTATTCACTCTACCAGATGCCTCTTAGGAAATTATTCCAAAATCATTCTCACCTAGGTGTATCACCAATATTCGAGGAAAACCTAACCACAACTTTAACACTTCATCTTCACACATACGTTGAGTCCACCTAAGACCTCAAATCCCATGCCACCTAACTGACCACCCTAATCGAGACAATCCAAAATTCTTTCCATCCATCCTACTGCTGCCCTTTTCTCTGCCAAGTAGATATAGGAATGGCCCAAGATGATAATCTGATTTCCTGAAAGACAAAGAAAAAAAAAATTAATGCAATTGAATCCATTATCGAGTGTAAGATAAATAGGCATTAGAAGACCACCTCCCCACTCTTCTAATAATCTCGATAGATCTTTCCAAGTCTGAAGCTCTCCCAATATGGAAAGAATGGGCTGCAAACCTCTCGGCTGGAAAACCCATACACTGAAAAGCCCTTCTTATTACCTGTACAAACTGACTGCTCGTTACCATCCTCCCAGTTCACAAATAGAAGACAAAAATTGTGAGGACCCCCACCTGAGTCCACATGCATCCTGCAGCCCAACCTACTAGTCAAAGCCCTGAATTCCTATCTTTTCTCAAGACTATCGATGCACCTTTCCCCAAATGACCTGCTTTAGACTCTGTGACCCAAAGTGAACTGCACCTGAACATATCATTACAGCTTTCCAAAGTGATGACCCCAACAATTCTGATACCCAAAATGTAATGAAATACATCTACACACTCAAATAACCCACATAGCATAATCAACTGAATCCCTCTCCACTAATGCCAAACCCTTCACTAAACTTTCAAAATCTGCCTCATCAACAACCAACGCATATCCATATCCCCTCCAGCCACTCTTCCCCATCCTCTCAATGTAGTCCCCACCATCCAAGACTTTGTGAAGTCACACAACCCAGCCACCTGGGCAAATATACTAATTGCCATCAAATCCACCTTAACTGTTTGCAGTGCCTTACCTTGCCCCCAAAGTCAAGCCAAGTAGTAAAGCAGCAACTCCTCCAACCAAACCCCTTGTTCCACAGGTAATTGCAAAACAAATTTATCAAAATCATAAAGTGCCCTACTATATGCCTTCCTGGTGGAAACTGATCATGACTGCAGCACCAACCTCCTGATTATGCCAACTCAAGATGCCACACCTCATCTGGCAAAGCCACTGGCACTTCTTCCACCCCCAGATCCAACTGTCAAAATCTGGAAAACAGAAATGGAAACAAACTGTCAGCAATTGCATTCTGCACTCCAGCCACATGCACACCTGTGAATGAAAAATTAATTATCAAACTCTGCAAGACTAACTTACATAAAACTAACAGCAGCATTTCAGATCTAGTAGTCTTCATCTACAGAACCCACACCACTGCCATGTTGTCTGAATGGAAAATTACACTCTTTCCCCTCTATTTCTCCTTCTAGACTACTGATGGTACCCAAATTAGCATTAACTTCAAAAATACCACAACCTTTTTCCAGTCCTCCTTCCAATCCAGAGACAATTGAGCAGCAAACCATTCACCTCTAAAAAAGGCTCCCATTCCAATATCTCCCATTGCATCTGTAAACAATTGTTCCTCCTGCTCAGCCCAATCTGTCTGCCAAAAAGAAATCCCATTTAACTGCTCCAAAAAAAAAAATAACCAAAGAGCCAAATCAGCCAGTACCAACTTACTAACCCAATGGTGTTTACTCTTCTCCCCTTTCAATAAAAAGGCCACTGATCTGCAAGAAGTACACCCTGGAAGAACAGCCCAACATACAAAATTTAGAAGCCCTAAAAGTTTCATGACTGTCTGAATACATGCCTTAACCTTACACATCACTGTTCCAATCTTCTCCTTCAATCTGTTTATCTTATCCATAGGCAAACAAAACAGCCCACATCCTGCATCTACTAACAGTTACAAAAAGTCCAAAGATTTGGCTGGGCCTTCCAACTGATGCTGGACCAATGGAACCCCTAACTCACCACACATCTCCAGGAATTCTTGCAAACCTTCATAGGTCCCTCAAATCCTTCCCTCACTAACAAAAAATCATCTAAATAATGTACAGCCATCTGTGTACCCACCCTCTCCTGTCACATCCAATGAAGAACCATTCTGAATTTCTCAACAGTAGCATGGGCTACAGAGCAACCCATTGGCATAGCCTTCTCTAAATAAAATGTGTTCCCTACTACCATACCTAGTAATGCAAATCCTCCTCTCTTACTGGCAACAGGTGAAAAGTGGATTCAATATTCACCTTCACTAACCACAGATCCCCGGATAACCTTTACAGCATCATTCAAAGATGCATAGCTGACTTTAGCATCCTCAACCAAAATTAAATCATTCACTAAACTCCCTAATGGATATGACAAGTGATGAATCAACCTAAATTCGCCATCCACTTTCTTTGGAACCAAACCCAATGGAGAGACCTTAAAACTCTGAAAGGGAGGGTTATCAAAGGGCCCCAACAATCTACCCACCTGTCACTCTTTCGCTTCCAAATGCAGCAGAATATCCTCCCTTACGGATCACAAATTCTTACAAACCACCACCCTTGATTTACTAGAAAACCCCTTAGAAAAACCTTCAATTATTTCTTCTTTAAAAGAAGCATCAGGAAATTTCTGGAGCATCCTCTGCAATATTTCCTCATTTATGGGAGAATGCAACACCATCCCATTCTTTAGCCCCCCCCCAAATAACACCCAGCCCCATAACCCTCTAAAATGTTCTCTACCTCTAATGTTCTGAAATCCTTACGAAGGGGAAAAACCCTCCTCCACTGAAAATGAGCTTGAAGTCATCAGATTAAACTCTTACCGCCCACACTGAACCACTGACTGATTCCCCCATACTTCCAACAAGCATGCAAAAACTTACACCCTACCCATGAACAACTTCCCACATTAAAAGCCCAACAAACTCCAACACCTTCTCCCCCTACCTTTCCCTGTATAGCATTCGCTGCAAAACTATCCATCATAGTAGCCAGACAGATATCTGGATGACAAATCTCCCAGTGAAGAGAGTGATCCACTGCTTTCCACTCCATAACCAGGCATGCCCAGGCCTCAAACACTGAACCTCCTGTATTGTAAGAAAGTAACCCAATAGAGGAAACACCAAAGACATATCCTTCTCCAGCAAAACTGACATATAATAAACAAATCCTACTACCCAGTTATCCCATATCCTAGGTCACAGTCTACCTACCCTTCTCCTCCCTAATGCTGCTAAGGCAGCCACCAGATCTCTGCTGTTTGCTGACTGCAACTCCACCAACCACTGAACCCCTCTGCATCTATCAGTTGAAAAACATCAAGATACTCCCCTTTACAAATCTTCTCTTTAACTATAGAAGGAATGTGAGGAGTCAGAAAAAACATCCCTGGCCCTTGCCCCAATGTCTGCATAGCAAAGCAGTCACCTGGCTGCATGCCAGAATCAGAACCCACTTCCGAAAATGAAGCAAGACTGCCACACCCTAAACCTGCCCTCCCTAACTGAATACCTAATGCCAGATCATTACCTGTTGCTCCATCCATAGTCGCTCCATCCACTGATGAATCAACTGCAGCCACGTCTCTTAATAGTTGTTGTCTGTTTCCATGAGTCACTGATCTAGTCCTCAACCCTGAATGTGATCTCTTTTGGCTGGCTTTCCTTGCCTGGTCCACCATCCTGGAGTCGGCGCTGGGCACCTCTTGGAACAACTCTTTAGCCTACGCCACAATGGCCTCCCACTGTCACAGTAGACTCTGCATGCTCACCATCTGTAACAAAAGAAAAGCTCATTAAGACAGTGATGACATAAGTACATATATCTATTGAGAATGCAAGGGAGGGATTGAGACAAAACCAAACACAGGGCAATATTTTAACTTTCCCATGAAACCATATCAGTTTGCCCAACTTCTTTATAATGACCAACAAGGTAATTACTGTGACAAAAAAAAAAAAAAAAAGATTTGTATAAACTCCTCTCAGCAAGGCACCACCCAGACTCACGCACCAGTGCATCCACCTACAGCAGTTCTTCAGATAGTAACATGCTTAATTTTGGACAGCAGAAAACCTTTTAAGACTATTTTGTGTCTTTGTACAGTATCACTGCTGCATTTGTACTAAATGTTGAATGTAAAGTCTAGATATTTCATTGGGGATGACTTCCTAGCAGTACTCTATGCCATCCAATCTGTTTCCCCTTCTCTAAACTATCTGGCACCAATCATGTGCTCAAGTAGACAACATACGTAAATCAATGGCACACAAACAGGCCTCCCACAATAAACCATGCAACAGAGATGCTGCAAGTCCATGCTCAACTCCTTGAAGAAATGACTGGTCCAAGGCCATTCAAATACAAACTAGCCCCAGGGCTGTGTGAAGTGGCACAAACACATCACACTCATCAACAACAAGTGTTTCTACTGAAGTCAGAAGAAGGGTCAATGAGACCCCAACGACAAAGATATCCAACCAGGGAACCCTACCTACAGCACCACGTGTGATCCAAGCATCTCTCCCTTCGTTCCCTCCTCCCCACTCCACCTCTCCCCTCCTTCCTTCCTTTTCTCTCTCTCTCCCACTTTTTTTTATATATACGCATCCTATTAAACTAATTACATCTCTCACTGAAAACGTTGATCCGCATAAGATGACAATATAGGTCAGTTTTTCAGTGCTATTAATATACCATAACTATTTTTTGTTTAATCTTCTTTAACTCATTCTCATTAACATTGTTGACCTAAGTGATCTGACAGCAACACACATTACGCCACTTCTTTCTCTCCTTCTGTTAACCTAACTCATTCCTGTCTATTCTTGTATTCAGTAACTGCACAACTGTTCAGAGAGTAACCAAGAAAAAAAAATACAGGTATTACCGCAGCATGCTTCATGACCATTAATCAATTAACAGCTCCTAGCTGCACTGCACATGGTCCACAGAAGACTTAAAGCACAGCTGTTCACATGTCCGTGAACAGCAAAGACCCTTTCCAATGACCAATGACTCACCACCAGTGAACAGAAAACCAAAACATGCCACTGATCCCTATAATTTCCTCCTCTATATACCCCCATCACTGGTACCCAAATGTCCACACTCCACCAATGACAAAAACAAAGAACCATCTGTTCCCCTTCTAGCCTATGCACTATTAAAGGGGACAAACCAGATTCCATTTAGCATGAAAAGAGCCACTCAGGCAAGCAGGAGCCTAATTCAACCACTGAAGGGGCTCACAACAGCACCACATCAGAGTGAGAATGAATGACTGCACTACACTGCTTCCCATCTCACAGGCAGCCTGGGAAACTGCTGCCCTGCCCAAACGCATACCACCAGTGAATTAAGCTGGCAGGCCCTTACACCATGGACTGCTATCCAACATGCTACCACTCCAGAACACACAACACCTGACATAAACCCTGACTAAAAGTAGCTCAAGGTCTATCTGGACCCTTGTACCTACAGATTGTCATGGATGTGATCCTTACTGTTGCAAACTCACGCCAAAATGTGGCACTACTTCCCCGACTACACTAATATAAAACCTAAACCTCTCCCTAAATCTACCTCACTTTCTCTGAGTCTCCACACCATTAACCCATTATCACCCATGGCCTAATTAACCTATCCCTATCACTGCACTTAACCCTTCTATCTTTCCCTACTCCCTCAACCCAACCTCATTATCCTTAACCCCCTAAGATGGTCTTAGACAAATTAGTTTGTCCCAAACTTCATTTATTTTTATTTTTAACTTCTAACAAACAAACCATGACAGCACATTATGAGCCACAACTGTAGAACTATATTTAAGAAAACTTTCACCTGAGCTTCATCAGGTCCATTTAAGAGTAGTTTACATTTTAAGCATTGACAATGTGCAATCCATCAAGAAATATGAGATGAAGGGACATATGTGTTATAATACCATCTGATATTTTTGGGGCTTAACAGATGTAACGAGTTGAGGACTGCAAGCACCATGTACTAAAAGGTGTACCATCATATCGGCAGTGGACATGGATCCATGTTTGCTGTATAGTAGATGCTATATCTGTAAAACGTGAGGTAGTCAGGTCAGAATAGCTGCCTCAGTATAAGACCTCTCTATTGATCCAGGAGGTATGGGGTCTCAATGTGTGATTTGCAGGGAAACATTCCAGGTGAATATATACCTCGGGAAGCAAATTCAAATAAACAATAAAATAGATAATGTGTCTAAAGGCCCTACACATGCATCATTTACCACTGATTAAAGAAGGAGTCCTCTGGAAAATATAAATAAAATGGTGTATATTTTACACAGAATGATTTACCATAAGCACAGCAATGCATCACCTAAATGGAATCTTCATCTGTTTGTCAGCTTGATAATTAGAGTTTTATTGGTTGTAAAAGGATTTGCTGTCCAGATTAGGTATAGATCCTTGGGAGGGTGGCCTAATGGTTAAGGTGTTTGCCTTACAAACACAAGGTGCAGGGTTTGAATCTCACAGAGGATAACTGGCTAGGCTTAAAATGGCTCGCAAAGGCAATTAGCCTAGTACTAACATATGAACCTAATCAAATATTGGGAAAAATGCAGTGTGTTGAAATGTATAAATGCAGGTTTCAAGACTACAAAGATGAGTGAAGCAAGCTCTTAGAAGATGATATTTTAGGAAAGCTGAGGAGATGCAAAAACAGGTATACATACCGGAATATGCAGTGAATGTGGGAAATACAAAGGTTGCACTGATGACAATTTTGATTTTCATTTTTCAAGTTATGGTTGCTTTCTCATGTATGAAGCAATTATAAGAATTTGTAAAACTGAAGTTAACAGTATGGATCAGTACCAAAAGGGTGACTGAGTTATGTAAAGTAAGGTATTCTGCAACATAACGGGTATAAATTTGATTTTAAGGGCTCTGGGTCACATAAATGTGACATTAGGGGAATGGGTAAAACACAATGTGGGCCAAGGCACTGTTGGATTACACTGTGCAGTCTCACTGACCTTTGTGGTTACACTTTCTGAAGAAGTACCGTCATCCTGTAATACGTTTTGGGGATTTTTCCTGGTACTGCATTTGTATTGTTACATTCCCTTCTTCATTCCTAACAAGCGTCCTAGTAAAGTTTGACTTTATAAGAACTGCATCCTTTAGAATGTTCATACAGCTCTTTCCACAGTTTTTGTATTTCATTGCACTTTATGTCACTTGCTCCTTTCAAAGTTTTTATATTTCATTACTCAGCTCAGTTTGTATTATATCGGTGTGGTCATCTTGCAGTTCAGACTACTGAACCATTAAATATTCCACAAACTGTTTCACTCCAGAGCAGTGTAATTCTTTAGGTATTATTTTTCTGTTATATATACTTTCAACTTGTTTCTCTTGGTTTAATCTGCAGTGTTTTCTAGTACTTTTGTAAGGTTTCTTTTCTCATTTGCATTATTAAGCCTTTGCTTTTATTTATTTTTATTATTTTATGTTTTCAAATATTTATTTTTATTGTCTCTTTGTTTTTTTCAGGTATAATTACTTTAATTTTACCTTGAGTCATATGACCTTTGCATTCAGTTTGTTTTTGCACTGTTTCATATAGTCTATCTGCTCCAGTTATGGAGTCTATCCCGGGGACTCAATAAATTCTTTGTAGACTTAGTGTGAAAGCTAGACAGAGTTTACGTGTTTGCCTAGTGAGCAACAGTGCTAACTACATATGCATGCCATGCAGCATGTTAAAGCAACAAGAACACCTGCAGACATGGATACCTGTTTATCTACAGGCAAACTAGGTCTGCAGGATTCCATGGAGAGTAACAATCACTACCAGACTTTTTAATAAAGTAATGTATACAGTTCCAACACATTACATGAAAGTATATATGGTGCAGAGTAGTGTGGAAACCTGTATCAGGCATACTGAATAAAAGTTGTGTGAATGATCAGTAAGGGTACGTAGACTGCATTATAAATAAATAGTCAGGGGAATTATGTATATTGAAAAGGGACACACAGATGAATTGTAGGAATGAACACAGTGGAAGAGGATATGTGAAACATGTTAATGTACAGCAGATGAGGGCATGTCAATGAAGAGACTTGACCATGAACAGTAATCACATTTTGAAATGATGCAGTACGGACTGCACAGTTATTGTATATTATGTGTCCGCCACACACAGTGACATATCAGTGGAGTGGATACTTTGTCATATAAGCATCCTGACATGGACAATGGACAGAACATATATCAGGGATGGTATATACAATAGGGATAATGTGCATGTTGTAAAGCTGTGCAAAATGCGTTGACTGAATATGACTGTAATGTCAGCAGAGGTCTCAGCCAAGTGGGACACGTAGTAACAGGCACATGGACAACAGTAGACAGAAGCATGCACAATCAGGAACAATATCAGAATAAAGACCCACAGTAGAACCAAATATCACATGTAGCAACAACAGATCACACATGATCAGGAATCCACCAAGCAGTTTTCTAAGCAGTAGTATTTTACTTAGATAAAATCTCCTAGCGCTTCAACTAAAAAGCCTTTTCAGATTATAAAAAACACAAATAACACACATCCTTTATATACAAAACAATTTCCCCTAATTATTCAATAAATAACTAAAGTAATTATATCATTACAAAACATTTACCCAATTAAAACCATCCAGTTACATCATATTAAGTTATATTAAGTTCCGTAGAAACTAAAGTTTCATACTTCATACTTTAATATAAAATAGATTTGTTTTGTAATAGTTTAAGTTTCAGAAGAGAAATATTGAACTTATCCACCATTACCTGTTTTAATATACTGACCTGAAGTCCTTCCACATTACTAGCATGATATTCTTTAAAATGTGCAGCAAATGGGCTCTCCATCTAACATTTCTTTATGTCCCTAATATATTCTAAAATTCTAACTTTGAATGACCTTTTACTTTCACCAACATAATATTTATTATATGGGTATCTAAGTACATAGACAATCCCCACAGTGTCGCACCTAAAATTATTTTGTGTCTCATACTTTTTCCATTAATATTTGGGAATAGCCTAATCACAAAAGTACAACAGGAACACCTTCTACAAGGGTAGGTCTCTTTAAGGCTACTTCCCCTTCCAATATTAAGCTTAGGAGTTACAAACCTACCTCTGACTATCATATCTCCTATGCTCCTTCCATGCTTGTCTTTCTTCCAAAATATCACAAAATTCTTTTTGTTGTTCCAGAAAGTCCCCCCCCCCCCAAAAAAAAAGTGATCACACTAGATCTACACTAAACAATCTGTATTTAGTTACAAAAAATGCCTCTTTCTTCTTATCTGTGTTATTGTCCAATGGTACATATTTTCTATAATATCTACCTATGGGAATGGTGCTGTGCATGACCCTACTCACCATGCCTGGCAACCACTGACAGGTGATATAATCCCCACTTCTGCCAGTACCATGGTACTAGCTGCCAGGGTAATGCTACCTGATATGGAGGGCACAATTAGTGCAGGGGTAGCAGAGGCAGTACTGCCAGGTTGAGTCCCTGATGTGCTGAGTGTTGGTTCAGGAGCCAGTAAGTGGGGGCAGGCTGAGCCATGGGGTTGGCCTATCTCCCTGTGCTGTAAAGCATTTTGAGATTTGTCAGAGATGGATGACAAGGAAATATTTTGATGACACATAGAGAAATAAAAAAAGAGAGAAAAGTGTTGGGGTAAGAAAAAAATGAGATAATTAGTGCCATCAAATGTGATATGCAATGCACTATCACAATAGTAAAGTATTTTATATTTATCTGTACTTTAACATTTAAGTATACATCTTAACTATAAACTGTAAGTAATGATTGCTGAAAGTAATCCTTAAAATGTGCATATATTGCACATATGTGTTGTCAAGTTATACAGATTAAGTTGACAGCAAGGCATGTATGCCACTTCTGTTGAAATTAAATTATGTAATATTTTAAACGATTTTACTTATATTTATTTGTTACTTGTGGCATTTGAATTCACAATGTCTGACTACAGTATTACACTTGACTCCTAAAGTTGACTTGTGCTACAGATTGAAGCATGCATGGTTGCTTTTACAGTTAGGATATGCATGTTTACTTTTCTACAATTGTATTGAGCAATACTTTAGCTAAAATAATAGTTATGTTGTACTGCATACATACCCCTTGCTTCCCTCAGTTGCTCTAGATGCTCAGCACGGGCATCTCTATTCGCTATAATCTCTGGGTTGACAGTGGAATAAAGAGAAGAGAACAAGAGAAGAGAATTTTGCATACCAGTCTTGCCTATATGCAACTTTCTATCTACTATAAATTCTCTTTATCAGTATACTTACACAACTGTAGGATGTCAGCAGTCCTGAACTCATCCAGCCACTGGTTGAGTGTATACTGCTTCTGCCATTTCAGGTCATTAAAATGATGCCTACAATGTTCTGCAGTGTGTGGAATGTCTTGGCCAGACTATTCCATGCCACAAACTTATACTGAGAGCTGATATAGTCCCCCACAGCAGCCTTCAGTTGTGGTACTTTACAAGGAGTCTAGTGAAGATTCTGGACTCCTCAACATCCCACCTCTGTGCCACAAAATGGGCACCTTTCCTTCTACCACCAGCTGTGTCCGATCAGGAAAAACAGCAATAGTTCAAAGTGATTTCCTGCCAATGTATGTTATCACATTTAGTGGTAGTGCACAAACTTGAACAATGATGTCAACCACTTTTTTGCAATGTTAAATGGAGAACAACAGTGCCAAATGGAAAGGAAAGCAGTTTTTGAAATTGGAAGGTTAATCTGACATTTGGCATTAGATTGAGGGTTGCTTGCTGCTGCAACTCTTAGGTGAATTAAATTTGCAGACATGTACTGGGGGCATACATTTTATGACCTGGCACATTTGTTGTGGCTTTGCACACTGATAAAATTAATTTTCACAATACGGGATGCAAACCTATGCATAAGAGACAAAACATTTTCTTCCACAACTGTGATTTTTCATCCTTGCCACAGAAGAAGTGCTTCTCAGATGTACTCATGAATTATATATAAATATACGTGACAGACTGAGAGATTAACCATGACTGCGTGTGACCTGACAAGGTCCAGGTTTATACATTTGTGTGTAAGAGTATTATTTGAGGTCTGAAGGCAATCCAAAGCCAGAGAACACCATTAAAATTACAGAAAAATAATAGTCAGTATACCCTCAGTTACACATTAATTCATATGAGCTTCACTGCTATACATACTTATTGTTCTTTACAATTATGTTTAATGTTTGTATCGTGTTTATAAAAACTGAGTGTATAATCCTTAATAAAATTTGGAGTGTGTAATAATGTTTTTCATATGAATGTTAATATAGAGTAAACTAAAGCACCAGTACAAATATTTAGAATTTGCTGAATTAGAAACCAGGATCATCTCTATTTCATCCCTACACTTACACGTGCTACCACAGGAGCAGTTAAAAAACAGCTGGATATTTTTATATTGATTATTAACTTACGTATGTTAACTGCTGTGCAACCTAGCTTAGTGCCCAAAATACTTGATAGAATGTATCTGTTTTGAAATTGCCTACTGTGTGCTGCCTGTCTGCAGGTGTTCTAGACCTGCAGATGTTGGGGAAGGTTGCTAACCACATTGCAACACCACTTACCATGGATGGAAAGCAAAAATGCAACAATGCATCCTTTTTGAAACTGAGAATGTCTGCATCCTGTCTGCAGGTGTTCTCTCTGCTTTGTTTATGGACCATTAGTTCAGTTTTGAGCAAAGGTAAGTGATGCGCAAACATGACATGCAAAGCTCACCTTGTTTTAGATTTGTAAGCAGTGTTTAATTTGTTCCTTAAAAGATAATTGTGGGACTTGAACCAGACACACATGTTCATGCCAATCCTGTGTAGCACACTCTATGCATGCACATATGTTTTGCAACAACACTTCCCATAATAATGACTCAATAGCTCTATCTGTTACATTCCTAGCATGTCTGACATCTGGACACCCACATTTCAGGCCCACAGTCCAGTCTGTTGCACAACAACTACATGATTGTCAATACGACATAGAAATAACTGAGCCCTGCAATGTCCAGCAGAATTGGCTGCTGCCGCCGCAGTCACTGCCACCCACAGTAGTATGTCAAAAGCCTGGAGGGTGGGACACATGTCACAAATATGAATACATGTCCTAATAGTCCCCTACCACTCTCTGTATGGTACTACTACTTAACATATGTACCAGAGGCACATGCCTCACCTAGACTGTTATGAGTATCCTCACCCTGGCAAAGCTGTGACACAAGAGCTGACACTGTTCCCTCACTGAGATATACAGCTTGCTGTTCCCCAATGTCTTCACAATCCCCAGTATGACCCCTGGCCAGAATGCAGCAGCTGCGGCCTGCTACACATGCAGCAGTATGTTCAGCTACCTACTACAGACCTACCAAACACCTAGAACAGGGCATCCACATAACACCCATGCATAAAGGGTTGGAGGGAATGTTCAGGAGACAGGGACATGTGTCACAGTCTCCTCCTAGAAACATACACAGCTGATAGACCAGCATCAGCTGCAGCAGCATGCACATTCAGATAAAAATGATGTATGACACTCACATTTGCCTGTCCCCTTACTGACCCCAACATACATTGTTAAACAGTAACCTGCCACAGAATCAGAAAGTCTGTTAACAATGGCCAAACCTAACATGCAAAACTGTGGACATACCACACCAAACCAAACAGTGAATAGTATTTCTACCTGCCCTCTGTGATGCTGTAGCTCCCACACCTCAATAAAATCCTCCTCACAGGTCAGTAAAAGAACAAAGTCCTACATAAAGGCCTTAATTATAACACTGTGTTGACATGCCATTGGATAATGGCAATGCAACCCCTCTGTTCTGGATGCTATTAGCAAGTGTGAGTCACAGACTACCTACAAAAGGCAAGTTGCTCCCTATGCTAATGAGGTCTGTGACTTTCTTCATGAAGACAGACTGTGATTTCCAAGGAAAACTACCCTATATTTCTGCTCACAACAGAGTACAGCACTATACCAGGTATGTCACAAAGTTAACCATATAATGGAATGCAGATGGGGGGGGTGCAGTCATGGGAAATAGGAATTTCAACAGTAGGTCTCAACAACATATCTTGGAATGACATTTTGCTGCTAGTATGCTGTCCTGCACCTATAGTATTGCATTTTGGCTCTGTCTGCAGTGACATAGATTACAGATCCGGTCCCTGAATCCCCCCAGCAATGGTCAGCTCACATACAAATGCTACTGGATTGTCTGCTGTACAATAGTGGCAGCAGGTACTGGTGGATACAGCTGGCATATCATATCATGTACTGTCAGTGAGCCCCTCTCAGTCTGTGAATGTTATACAGGGTTAGTTCAAAGATTGTCCAAGTTTCCCTGACTGTTCCTGATGTACTCTGGCTAGGTCGCTGTGTACTCCACATCTGTATCTCATTGTCTGACAGCCATGGCTAGCATATCTGGTGACCCTCTGCAGCAGGACAGTAGGTTATAAGCAGTAGTAGTGGGGGGACACAGGCTCCGCCTCAGCAACAGTGTGTACATATTGAACATACAATGTAAGGGAATAAATACAGTACCAGATATTAATGTACCATTACTGTGTTCTGAGGGGTCTGGCATTTCACAGATGCATTCCCCACACTCTGGGGACACCCATTACATATTGTCCAACTGGTTTCCAGACATCCACATTTGTCTGGCATGGGGTCCACATATATCAGGCACATGTACACATTCTGCAAACATCTGGGTACTGCAGATGTCGGACACCTACGAGGAGGAATCCCTACACCACATATGCACTGCTCTCAGTTATTGTATAGGACAGATGTTGCTGGAATGTCCACATGTAGTACCACTTACATATTTGTCGGATGTTGGCTGTATGACATGGTACTGTAACGTTGGCCATAGGGGACACACCACAGTCAATGGCAGTGATGGGTGTGGACACATACCACAGTCTGCCACAGCACACAGGCCATAACTGGTATACTTAGAACCATATGAAGTTACTAGGCTATGGGCCCTGAGCCCTCATATGCCTAGGCCACATGTTAGCTCATGTGGGTGCAAGGCAGCACCTGATACCCCAGTCTAACATGGACACAGGTGGTATTCCAAGGGTGTACGTGCAGTTAACCATCCAGTTATGCAGGTTCCACCTGCAAAGATGTAAATAGCTTCCCTGCCTGAGGGTGACCATTCCACAGCAGTGTGAGTGTGTGGGGCACACATCTGAGCTGCCAAGAAGACTAGTTGATGTCACACAGCAGGTTGAGGGTGTGTGTGTGTGTGTGTGTGTGTGTGTGTGTGTGTGTGTGTGTGTGTGTGTGTGTGTGTGTGTATTAATAGAGTGGAGCTTGAGTTACTTGTGCAGCAGTCTCAACAATGTGGAGTCCATGATTGCCTTGCATGCCAGACAAAGAAGACCTCTGAGGAGTATGTGTGAAACCAGGTAGAAGGTTGGGCGTATAGCCTATCTGTGTATGGTAGATGTTTGAGGCCCTGGTACTCCCTGGTGGGGAACATCTGTGATGTCCCCAGCGGCTGCATGTGCTGTGTGAGGTGAATGATGAATGTGGCATTTGCACAATAATGGACCTTATTGTGGGGAATACAGGGATGGTAGGACCCCATGTCCCTGCTTGACATACCCGTAGGTATGAGGTGGGCCATGTAGAAGGTTTACCATAGAACAGAACCAACATGGTGATGAAATGTCATGTTGCCATTGACCTGTGTGCACAGATCCCACATGACTGATTGCGTACCTAGGATGTTGTTAGTACTGTAATAATATGTGGGATGTCACTGTCCCCAAAGGGGTTGATACTGCATGTCCTGGTATGCAGCCTGAGACTATGTTTCTGGCACCAGTTACGTAGCTGCATGAGACCCTCCTAGTCAAATGTCCACATCACTAGGGAATCCGGTGACAGCACACAGCACACAGTCATCTGCAGACATGGTTGGGATAAGCCAATGGCTGTGCCCTGCACCACAGACATGTACACCACACATAACAGAGGCCCAAACACAGAACAACAGGTTATAGCACTAGTTAATGTTCAACCGCTTGGAGTGGATTGCCCCTGTGTGTATTAGTTGGGTCATGTCAGAGTGCCAGTGTGCTACCCCTATGGTAACATATGGTGTGATGCATACTTGGGAGTATATATCTGTTATAGCTAGGTGGGTTAAAATGTCAAAGACTTTTTCCAGTCAAGATAGACAGTGTACACTGTAACCCCCCATCCATGGCTTTGGTGACTGTGTCAAAGAGGACAACCGAGTGTAACAGACATGATCACTTCCTTGACAAAGCCTAACTGTGTGTGATGGAGTGTGTGGAGGTCACCAATGTCCTTGTTAATGATGTTCACTATAAATTGTGCTATGGCGTAACAGACCAGCCGAGTTCGGCTGATGGGTGTATAATGTGACAGCTTGGTGGATACACCACCTTAGTGTAAAGGGGTAACAGTGGTTGTCCTTCACACAGCTGGGACAAAGGCGGTAGTCAGGCCTCCTTTGAATGCAGTGGCTTATGTTGTTGCAAGGTTATGCTTGGAGTCATGTAGGATGCATCCTGTGATGTGATAGACTCCCATGGTGGATGTATATTGTGACTTTCACATGGCAGTGGTGACCTGTTCCCTACTGTTACAGTGTGTTCAACAGTGAATAAAAGATTGAAATTAATTCTGTTGTAAATATGCTGAAAGATAAAGCATAGAATAAAAAGTTTGCTTGAGTGTAGGTATAGAGTTTAGTAATGTAAAATGGGCATCCATACTATATGTATAACAGACAGGCTTTTCTTCTTCACAACATCAGAAAAAAAACCTAAAAAGCAATTCTGAAAAGTAAGTATTATATGTTTTTCTCATGTTTGTAGATCTATTAATGGACACAAGATATTTCCGGAACAGTTTGGTTCTCACAGATGTTTCCTTACAGACTTTTGTCAATGGACATGTTTTTACATGTTTTCCTCAAGATATTTTCTAAAAGATGTTTGTCATAATATTAAGAAAAGCTTGACGTAATTCCTCACAGATAAATGGACATGACTTTTTATATTCTAAACGGCAAATTCTCACATCAGCAGAAGTTTTTTAATGGTTTCACAAAAGAACAATAGAAAAGTCTAAAAACAGACTTAAAATGATTTCTCACAAACGCCCAAAAAAGATACCAAGAGAAAAACAGGATTTGAAGTGCATGACAGAAAGGGTATATAAGACTTTATACTAAATTATGTTAGAGGTATTTTGTAGGAACTTAGGTTCTGAGGTAATTGGAGAATGGAAAGCCATAAATCCATCATCCATATAGTTGTAAAGGAAAAACTTTGCACATTAAATTTGTAAACTACAGTCATACGTCTTGCTTGTTATAAAAATAAGTTATTTATTAGTAACCATGCTTACAGTGAAATGGTATTGTGCTGCAAAATATATTTCTTTATCAGTGTGCAATTTGGTGCTTTAAACAGACTACAGATGCAGTCAGGCAAAACTCTGTGTCTCTGATTCAGCAGTAAACAGCCAGCAAGACACTGTGTCTTAAGAAAACTTTGGTTGCAGTCCAGCAAGTACAGCACAGCATACAGCAGCAGCACCTAAGTAAATTAAAATTTTCACCTACATATAGGAGAAGGGGACAGGTACTGTGGACATCCTAATGTACTGATGGGGGGACAGGGGGTGAATCCTACACTGACTCTGTCAGGCATCAAGTATGCTATACCTACAGCACTAATATAGCTGGTGTCCTTGACCACCACGAGTGAGAGATACAGGTACTTCCTTTGATTTTGCAGACATATGTGCTGAATGGGAGATGATTGTCTGTAGTGGATGTTGACAATGTGAGCTCTGGGTTTGCTGTGCAGGTTGCCAGGAGTGATCCCATTCACTTATTCATACTAACAAGACATTGCTTGTAAATGGGCACCTGCTGCTATTTTGTCTCAGACAGTAGTATGTCATCCCTGTTATAGACACGTATGTATTGCTGACGTCCACCAGACAGGTGTATGTATCCTTGCAGAGGATGTTGTAGTCATGTCACGTATACTTGACTCCATACATCTATACAAATGCATATCTAGCACATGTGTGTATGTGTGGATATTGGTGCCAGTCCCTACAGAGGGGTTTGGGGCTGTGAAGTTGTGCATACCACCCCCCCAAGAGGCTGTATCGACATTGGAGGTGTATGTATGTGTGACCCTAGCTAGATGGGTATTGTGGGAGATAGTGACTGCAAACGTGACTGCATGATGGTTGCTTTGCCATGGAGGATGACACTGTAGGGATGCTGCAGTGGTAACCTGTGTTGTGTAATTTCAACTGCAACACACCTTCATCTCATGTGGAGGTAGCCCCTAGCTGCACTGAGGTGCTTGTAATTCCACTGTGGATGGCTCTCTGGCCATTTGTGTACTGGCATGGGTACACCTTCCAATGTATATTTGGGTTGTTCAAGTGACCCAAGATCAGGGTACAGACTTAATCAGAATACAGTTGTTGAGGTCCATATAGGCAGGATGGGCTTCCTGGTCACATGTTGGGGCCAGTAGATAGTTATGATGAGAGGCACATCACTGTGTCTCACAATGGAGTATCCTATGTGTAACATGTTTGACATGTGCTGATGCCTGCTTGGCTGTGGGACACAGGTGTGTGGCCATGTGAGGTATATGCTGTGTATGGCTGTGACATTCATGTGTGGCTTTGCCTCAGAAGTCTCCTTTGTTTGTGGATGTATATGTTGAGGTCCATGCATGTGTGTGTGTGTGTGTGTGTGTGTGTGTGTGTGTGTGTGTGTGTGTGTGTGTGTGTGTGTGAGATTGTGTGTGAGTGTTGTATAGGTGTGGGTGGTGTACTGATTGTGTTGAAAACCTGTTTGGGGACAGATATACAATCTTGACAGAGAGAGAGCCTGGACTGCAGGTTCCTACTGTCATTGTATCTCTCACACAGTGTGTTCCTTGGTGGTGTTTGTAGATGGTTGTCCATCAGTGTACATGAGGCAGGTGGTACACTGTGCCAGTACACCCATATCAACCATACTGGCAAGTGAAACTGTGGGACATTGTCCAGCCATATAGCCCAGAATCTGAGGGAGGAAGGCCAGGGAGACCTCAGGGGTGGGCCTTCAGCCAGGTGCTTACTACAACAGTAGTAGGCTGACACCACAGCATACCATGTAGATAGGCTATGAACAAGCAGTAATAGGTACAACAGGTAAATGCATTTGAACACCTCATAGCATATGCAGCTAGCAGGATGAAACATCAGGATCAGGAGGCCAATGCATGATGTATTGTTACTATGTTGCTGATAGCCACATGCATACTGTGGCAATAGATGGTGAGGAATGATGTGGGAGTTAGCGGTGGATAGTGGTGGCAAATGTAGATGCACTGGGTGTGTACATAATGGTGAGCAATGTATGTGGTCCTGTGATGTGTTCAGCTCTTCATGTTTTTCAGGTGGGATGTATAGACGTCACAATTCACCTTTCTCAGAAGCTGCAACCACTGCCATTATTGATGCCCTGAGACTCCATCACCAGGTGTTGTTGACAAGGACTCACCATAACCAGCAAGAACATGCTGCACTGTGGGCAGACCTCATAGCAATGGTGAATTATGTAGACCACGAGGACAGGAGCACTAAACAGGTCCGACACCGTACTACAGACATAATACATCATGCATGGAAAAGGGCCACAGCTGTGCCCAGGGACCATGCTGGCACCTGGGTAAAGCCAGCTATATAACCTCCACTCTCAGCCACAAAGGAGTTCCTGGCAAACCTGGGTTCAGCCACTAGCTCATAAGAAACTATCATAACATATGTCATGGAGGTAGGTGGCACAGATTCCACAGATGAGGAGTGTCCAGGTAAGCCTGCAGTGGTCATCACATTAATAGTGTAGCATTCATAGAGTCAGCCTCTGCATACCTGTACACGTATATCAGGTAAATCTGCATTTGTAGGTGGGGTTTTGTAGCACACATGTGTGCACACATATTATGAATGTCAGAAATTTGGGTAGTAGCACAGTTTGTACGGACACTACTGTTAAGCTTAGCCATATTGCAATATGTGCATGGTCACTTGTGGTGTAGTTCACTGCAGTGAATCAAATCAGTAATCACAGTAGTATATTTGCAGGAGCTGTAACATATTACCGTGGATTTTTGTAAGGTGTTAGCCAGTGCTATACAGGGGTATATTACTACTGTGTTAATGGGTGCACTGTGTTTTAGTTGAAGGTCCATCACATACTCTGACTTGTCATGTATCTCACAGGTGTAAACATTTATGGATTTTGGGGATTCCAAAAAACACTGGAATTCTAGGGGTCAGAATATTCAAATAATTGTATAAGTGTATATCTATCCTTCTTTCCAGAAAAATATCAGTGTAGATCTTCCTATATGCTCCACTTAATTCATTCAGTGTGGTCTCCTCATATGTGTCCATCTCTAACAATTCATTCATTTTATTACTATACCTATCCGGACTCATAATAACTACACCCCCCCCCTTATCAGGTTTCATAATTCTAAGTTTTTCTTTCTGCAAATTCTTTACAAGTTGCCACTCATTTTTATTAAGATTCATCTTGCCATTATGGAACCTACTCTTATGTTTGTGCAAATTCATTGTCTAGTTCACATAATCTTTCATACATAACCAATCTTGGATGGCGGGGTGGGTTGAAAACGGAATGAATTCCATATGTGCTCTTAGCATGGGTATTGTCAGCATTATTTTGATACAGTAAGGAAAGATTAAATTTTCTCAAATAAAACTTTAAATCTATCATGATGTCAGTAAACTTAAATGAGTGGGTTGGGACAAATGTCATTCCTCTAGATAATACATTTGCAACATCAGTGTCAACATGCACATGAGAAAAATTCTAAACTTTAAAGTCCTTTTGCACGTTCAAGACAATGGTGCATCCACCAAACAAATTCTCATTGTGTAACTGACTTTCATGGTCATTTAAAGCCACATCATCAGGATCTACAACATGAGGCAGAAAATTAGGAACAAGGGTTATGTCCTCCAGTTCTTGTTCCTCGGTCTGGCTCCCTGAAACCCCACTCCTTGAAAACTCCAGTTGTCGCTCTTGTCTAACATTAGAGTCATTCCTATTTCTAATTCTCTCTGACCTTCTTAGCCCTGGATATTCATTATCATAGTCTGAGATTGCTCCATGTTCTTCTAAATCAGTCACATTCCCCAATTATTGCTTATTATCACAGTTATTTACAGGAAGTAGGGCATCAGACATGTGGATGTAGGTTAGCAACAACATCAGCTGAGGGCTCACGTCACAGTGCTTTGTCACTCTCCTGTAGTGGCAGTACCACCAGTACTACCAAAGGGAGGGTGCAGCCCACACCATAATGTGGCAAGCCATGGGCACAGGGTCCTGGGTGGTCCTTTGAGGGACACAGAACCAGCAGATACTGGTCACAGTCAGCAAGTAGTACCACATCTGCCCCTGGGCATGGAGGTACCAGTACCACCCCTGGCAGAACCAGTTCCTGTGTTTGTGGCCAGAGACAATGAACTGTACATTCTGTCATGTATGGTACACTGCTGTCCAATATACCTTTGTGTAGGGATAGTGCATGGCTTGACTGTGTGCATGCACACACTCTCACATCACTGTTACATGCAGGTCACCAAGAGACACACACAGCTCCTCTCCATGGCCCAGCTGACCAAGCACCCCTCCAGACACACACACATGATGCCAACTGTATGGCACAGCCTAGGCCTTTGGCAACCCCATGCTACACCCTGTGCATGTGATGATACCTGTGCCACATCACTGTTATCCATACCATTGATGCAGGGACATGCTAATATTTGTCTGATGCAAAGGGTGAATGTAGTACAGTTAATAGCAGTTTGTAGTGCAGTAGTGTTATGACATGTAAAGTGCTGTCTGCTAGCAAATGTCATGCATACACATCAAAGTGTATGTACCTTTGTGCCATGATGCTTTATTGCTGTTAGTACTGCTAATTGACTGTTGTCTGACATACCTTATTCTGTTTCTGTTCCAGGTGTCTGTGTGTCTAAGTCATGGGGACCTGCTGTCATTACAGAAGCTTATGATGGCATAGTGGCAATGCACAGACTTTTTTCTTGCCAAGGTACAGCTGTATATGTGCATGTTTACCTAGGTGTGTATATGTGGGACAGTGTGTGAGGGACAATGGGGGCAGACAGCATAATCTTGCATGCATACCTCTTGACACAGCATGCTACTCTTAATACATGTCACCTGGGAGTTCCATAAGATCGCAGGTTCATACATCCATAGAAGGTTACTAGAGGACTGGCCCTGGGTCCCTAACATGCTTAGCCATTACTTTAATCCCAACAGAATCATCAATCAGTACCTGTTGCCCCAGTCATTGATGGACACAAGTTGGACCCATGGGACAGATTTTTTTCCCCATCCACTCATCATGGATGCACTTTATGAGAGTCTGCATGGCACTCTGTTTGACATGTATGAGCAGTGCATTCCTGAGACAGGGCAGCCTCTGGGAGACAAACATGTCTCTCCAGCAGTTTTTTTTTTTTTTTTGCTGTCACATATGTGATTCAGGCCTGTCATGCTGGTAATGTGCACAGAGTTAGACTCACATATATGGGGCAGCTATTGAAGGGCTGATCACAAAATTGCCATCTAGGCATGCCACAGTCCACCTGTAGACAGCCTGTCCAATACTAAGTGGGGCAGTACTGATTTGAGACCGTCTGCATGGAAGAGGTGTTGAAAGCCATGGATAACCCTTGTGAGTGTTAACATAGACTTTCCAGTTGCTGCAGATGTCTGTATAGGTACATACCAGACTGGCCATGATAATAATGTATTATTGTACTGACTGAGGACTATACAGAGGTAATGTCCACCTTTTGTCAGGATGTTATCAATCTGTGTACCCAGGTCTGTCACTGCAGTTTGCCTATTTATGGGGTTGCCGTTGATGTGGGAAATAGTGGGTCCATGTCCTCGTCGTATGGTATAATGGCACTGTTGTTTGTATTCAGCTTGAGGCCTGCACCTTGGCTACATTCCATACCAGCTGTATGATTCCATCACAGTGTGTTAAATCAGTTTGTGGGTCAGTGACAGACAGCACACTACTTACAGTTGCCACAGCCTTAGGTGGTACTTACATGTGTGGGTGGTGGCAGTTAGCATTCATGCCTAGATACATGTGGGTCATTGGGGCGGCAGCTACTCACAGGGCCTACACATGTCTACATATTGCACACACATAGGCAACAAAGAGTAGGGTTGCCACCTTATCAAATGTGGAATGTGGGAAATACCTTGTAGTATTGTGACAGTTAGCAGGACATACCATACCATACCCACAGCAAATGCAACTGACAGGACTTCCTTTGGTTTGCCAATATGACAGCTTCTTTGTATCACATTATCTTAGGTTATGCTCTTTCCAAAAACATTAACGTGCTTCTGATGTGAAATAACTGCTTTATGCAACTAGTAGACAACTTTAGGAAATGTCTGTTGGCCTACACTCTGTGGACCTCTGTATTGTTTGAGTTGTTGTCACAAGTCACACCTGGCCAAACATGGACTGCAACCTGCAGGGTGGGACAGGTGGTGACCATACCTCTCACCTCTACAGATTTCTGCAGAATGTTCTGTTGTTTGCCACATAGTTTTATTCCATTTGTCATAACATTGTGGTTTCTGGAAAATTAGTCTGAAATCATTAAAGACTGATGTTAGATAATAATGACAGATATTTTCCAGTCAGACTTCATACCCATCAGAAAATGCATGTGAATGCACAACCTGTTATGCTATCTACTTTCAATATTTGTCACAGCAATATTTAAAGATTGAGCCTAATATTTGGCCTTTGTCCCACTTTTCTTTATGGTTTTATCGAGATGTCTTTCTCTAAGGGATCGAGAGGTATGGTGGTGGCTCTAACACAGTCATGCTGGTGCAAGGGGATATATATACATGCACACACACACACACACACACACACACACACACACACACACACACACACACACACACACACACACACATGCACACACACACACACACACACAAATGAACTGCACTTGTTGAAAGTAGAACCTCTACCTGCCTAGTTTTACATCTGATAGCACTATATACATAGTGCATGCACCACCGCTTATATAGTTTTTGCAGTGTCTGCCACTGCAGTTCAGGTGGATGACATCTGCAGGTGCTGTAAGGATTGCTACTAGGGGGTTAACAGGCCCTTAAAATGGTATAACCATCTCACACACACACTGCTGCAGGGGGACATGTATTCCAACACACATGCACAGAGAGTTGCCAGTTTTGATATTAGAACACCTATCTATCTACTTATGTAAACTATAGCCTGCCATACATATTGCATGCACAACCATGCTATTGTGTTTGAAAATGTCTAATGCTGCATCTAGGATGGATGACATCTGTAGGCTCTAAATGGGTTGGTGATGGCGGAGTTAACAGAGTGTAACAGGCACACAAAATGATATAACCATTGCACACACAGGAAAGACAGCCACACTGCTACAGGAGATATGCATACACAGACACATGCACTCACACAGTTGCCAGCATTGAGATTAAAATCCCTGCCTATCTAGTTGTATGTACTAGAATACTACGTACTTATTACATGCGCCACTGAGCTTATATGCCTGGAGAGTGTCCAATGGTGCATCTAAAGTGGATGACATCAGCAGGCCCTGTAAACTAGTGCACTGGGGTGTTAACATAGTGGAACATGCCTCAAAAAGTATTGGTCTTGCACACACATAGGGAAGAAACACACATGGCTGCAAGGGGAAACACTTACAGACACACATACACACTCACTGAGTTGCTGCTGTTTGGATTAGAACCACCACCTATCTGTCTATACTATAACATTATGTGCTTATTGCATGTGCCACGGGACTTACACATGTGGAGGGCATCTGACACTGCAGTTGGGGTGCATGATATCAGCAGCTGCTGACAGGGAGACCACTGTTGTGGAGGACACTAGTCACAGGGACAAAACATGGGTGGCCATTACACAGACATATGCCTGCTGGGTGTTTGCATTCTGTTGTATGTGTAATACATACAGAAACACACACACACACACACACACACACACACACACACACACACACACACACACACACACACACACATGCAAACCCTACCTACCTACTATTACATAATGAGCCACACCATAGTATTTGCACGTGCCACTGATTAAAATTGTTGTACGTGTGGCTGTGGCAGTACATCTTTCTATGCCTTTCATGGTCTCTCTCTGTCTCTCTCTTTCTGTCTCCCTGTCTCTCTGTCTCTCTCTCTCTCTCTCTCTCTCTCCCCCGTCTCTGCCTCTCTATAAATAATATATTTGTATATGCTACCTATATATCTGTATGCATATCACACTCAACAGATCCAGATAAATCTTATATGTACCACATGCAGATAGATGGGGTAAACATGTCTAATAGGGATGGGGATAGACAGTTAAGGTGTACATCGCTGTCTGTATGCAGAAGGGATATATGTATATCCCAGTTCTATAGTCAGATGTGGGTTCAGATATGGGCTGAAAGTTGCTAAGTGTAGGAGCATGCCCAGTATGACCATCAATAGCAATACTGGGACTACAGGCCAGACCTACCTGTACTCTGGTCCAGGATTTTGTGTGCTACAGCTGATTGACTGATAAACCTGTGTAAACAGTCCTGGCTGTGTGCTATCCTTATTAACTAACCCATATCTAGGGAGGGTACAGAATGTAATAGACTGAGCAGAGTTTTGCATAATATGTGAGGTACATTTTACACAGCACTGTGATGTCCTGATATGTCAGTGGCAGATCAGTATAGATTAATGTGAGGAACCACTGACAGACATTTGTCTGCTGAATCCATACACTGCAGGGGACACATGCTGCTGCACGAAGTGTTCTAGTCTGCACATTCTACGTTTGCCTGGCCAGTGGTTCCTCTTTCCCCTTATATGTGTCCCTTTGTCCTGCTCTAGTCTAGTCACAGGCTTTGTCCACAGTTGCTGCTCTTATGTAGTTGTAGTTATGGTGTGACTGGGGTAGAGGTCGTAACATCACACATAGGGTTACAGGCTGCACACCTCTGACAGTACCTGTTTAGCAGGTTGGCCAGCATTGCGCCCCATACATCTGCTCTGGTCCTCAGATGGTTTGTGTAGCACTGTTATTATAAGGCTACATGTTGGCCATACCTCTCAAACTGTTACAGCCAGACATCTGGCCAGGGCCATATATAACAATCGGACACAGGCCCACACACAGAGACAGGATCTTAATATTGTTCTTCCGAATGTAGATAGTTGGTAGAATGTTTTTTTATTAGCTTGCATTTTCTTATGGGTATGAAGTCTGCATCTCAACTGTCTGTCATTGATGTTTTCACATCAACCTTTATTGGTCTGGCAATAGTTTGTCAGACAAATGCAATGTTATGAGAAACAGAACAGTTATATGAAGCATACGTGTGGACATTCTGGAAAACCTTGTCAATTGTGGGTTATGGATGGTGGCTACTGACTTTTTTGTTAGTACTGACACAGTTACATGGCAGCTGTTATCATCATCATCCTCATCAGCCCCCTTTTCCCCATTTTTTTCTACATGGGGTCGGGGTATCGTGTTAACGGCTACCATCTCTCTCAATTCAGTGCCACACTCCTGCCTTCTTCAACACTCATGACTGACTGTCACAGATCATCTTTCAGACAACCCATCCACCTCTTTCCTGGACATCCTCACTTCCTCTTACGTTTTTCCTGTCTGTCCCAAATCTTCCTCACCAGATTGTCTTCTGCTTTTCTGCATAGGTTCATAGATTCATAGGTTGGTACTAGGCTATCAGCCCTAGGGCCTATACAAGCCTAGCCATAACAATTCCCTGGCTATTTCTTCCCACACTATTTACTTCCCTGGACTCCTGTGTAGCAGGGTGACTGACGTGATCCCCAGGGTGAATTTCCTTTCTCCCATCCAATTGTCAAGGTTCCTTTTGAAGAGGGCCAAAGAGGCCCTCTGCTTGACATGTATGGGCAATCTATTCCAGAGTCTGGAGAGTCTCTGGGTCAGGAACATATCCCTCCAGCATGTTTTGTTTATTGTGATGACAAGGTTTAGATCCCTGGAGCGTGTGGCTTTGAGGGATTGGGATTTTTTAAGTGTAGCATGTCCAACAGCTCTGGGTTTGACATGGCCTTGTATGTTAAGCAGAGATCGTCTCTGAGTAGATGATATGCAACAGAGTATAGCTGGAGTTTTTAAGGTGATCAGCATAGAGCATCTGCTTTAGGCCTGTGATTCTTTTAGTGAGGTATTTCTGCAGCCTTTCCAGTTGTTGCAAATGTCTTGAGAGGTACATACCAAGCAGGGCATTGTATTCTATAATGGGTCTAATGAGGGATGAGTACAGTGGGGCAATGACCTCCTTTTTTCTGGATGAAAAGCCCTTAGTGATGAGGTGTGCCACATAGAAGGATTTCCTGACTGTTGTGGCGATGTGGTTATCGAAGCTGAGACCACTGTCCACCTGTGTCCCTAAGTCTCTTATCACACTTTCAGTGTTTAGTGCACTGCCACCTATATGCTAATTCATGGATACATGTTTTTTCCCAAAGGGGATAACTATACATTTCTTGACATTGAGCTTGAGCCCATGGCTCTGGCACCAAGCGTCTGTTTCTGTAAGACCCTTTTGTAGAGTATCCACATCATTTGGGGATTCAATAATGGCTCCCAGTTTGCAGTCGTCTGTGAACTTTGTTAGCCAGAGTCCCTTAATGTTGGCCTGTACTTCAGAGAAGTAGATGCCAAACAAGAGCGGTCCCAAGACAGAACCCTGAGGTACTTCACTTGTCACTTGTCTGGAGCTGGATTTGGAGTCAGCTACTTTTACAGTGTGGGTTCTATCAATAAGCCAGTTAGCAACCCATTGGGTGACGTAGGGATTAATGCCCAGCTTAGTAATTTTATCTATGATTCCAGAGTGGGGGATGGTGTCAAAGCCTTGGCAAGGTCTAGGTAGGCTGTGTGGACAACCTTACCCTTGTCCATGGCTCTGGAGATTGATCCGAAGAAGTCAATCAGGTTCAGGAGACAAGATCGGCCCTTCACAAACCCAAACTGGGTGAGGTCCAGTGTTTGAAGGTTGCCAATGTCTTTGTTTATAAGTTCCATGATAATACGCTCCATGGCCTTGCAGATAAGGCTTATCAGACTGATGGGACGGTAGTTTCCGGGATCCAAGGTGGATCCCCCCTTGTGGAGTGGGATAACTGTAGCTCTTCACCACTCAGTCGGCATGAAACCTGAGGTGAGGCTATGATTAAACATGACACTTAGGTGAGGTGCCAGTTCATATTGTAGTTCATGTAGTACACAGCCCGGGATGTCATCTAGTCCCATGGATGCTGTATTCATAGCTTTGGAGAGTGCGTTTTTTACCTGTTTGGCCATTATTACCAGAATTTGGCAATCTTCCAGTATTGAGATGGGCCATTTAGGGGGTGAGAGGGTGCGAACTTGGCACTGAATCGATCTGCCAGGATATTGGTAATATCCTTGGGATCAGTATAATTAATGCCATTCTGTTTTAGCTCAGAGCAGATCTGAGCATTGCCATTTAGATTCTTGACATAGTTATACAATGCCTTGTGGTTGTCTTTGGAATCTTTGGCATTTTTATTTTCGTAACTAGCTTTGGAGGATTTTATGAGGGATCTCAGTTTCTTACTGAGGCTGGTATGGGAGTTTTTTGCATCCCGAGATTTTCCTCTTTCCTGCAACTGTTTCTTTCTTTTGTTGTAAAGTTTGTTTATGGCAGGGGACCACCAGATTGTCTTCCTTTTTTTGGATGAGAGCATCATGGTTCTATTTGGGATGGCACGATTCATGCATGAGTAGATGTGCTCGTACAGTGCCTTAGTGTAGGATTCAGCAGTTGAACTTTCATTTCCCATCTGCATGGGTGTCATGAAGTTTGTCACTTCTGACTTGAGTAGCATGAAGTTGGCTTTGGAGAAGTTTTTTATGGAGGTTTCCTTACTGAGGGGTGGGGGTGGGATGTGGATGCTAAGGGTGATTAGCTTATGGTCAGACCTGACCAACGAGGGGGTGACCATAGATGTAGAGCATCGATTTCCCATGTTGGTAATGACCAGGTCTAGGATATTGGAGCCCCTGGTGGGACTATGGATTAGTTGATCCAGGGCATTGGAATTTATGAATTCCAAGAACCGTTGGGCAAAGGTGTTGGTACATAAGTAATTTTCCCAGTTAATAGCAGGGTAGTTAAAATCACCCAGTATTAGTTGTTTGGTTCTATCTTAATATTTTCCAGTATGTTTAGAAAGGTGTAGTGAGAATCTTGGGGTATGGTGGAGGATCTGTAGCAAGCTACAATTTGGATTGCAGTCTTACCTAGTATTAGCTGCACCTGAAGAATTTCAGATGCATTGTGTTGGGCAATTAGCCTGGTGGTGCGAATATCCTTGGTGAATATTGACACTCCTCCACCTTTAGTGTTTCGGTCCTGGTTTGGCGGCCAAAAAGTGTGGTAAGAGTTGTAGCCTGGTATTGCAGGGGTGCTCTCTGGAGCCTTGAACCAGGTCTCAGTTACTGCACAGATATCTATGTTCTCCATTTTTAGGAGTGCCTCGAGAAAGTGCATTTTGAGGTTTAGACTTCTAGCATTGAGTAGCATTACCTTCAGATTTTGCATGCTTGTACCTGTATAAGGACATGTGTCCCTAACCACTGTAATCTGTTCTCTTTGATTTTTTTTGCAATTGGAGCTACTTTGGCTTCTGTTCTTATGTCCTCATTTCTTCATCTGTCCCACAGTGTGCATCCTACCACCCTTCTCAGGTACTTCATTTCCATCACCTCTAGCTTCTTCAACTGTTCTGCCTTTACTGCCCAGGTTTCTGTACCATACAGTAGTACTGGTTGCACCTTTGTCTCATACACCTTACTTTTCAGCTTCTTTGGCATTCTTCTGTCATAGACTACACCTGACACTCTATGCCAGTTGACTGCAGCCCCTGAGTCTAGCTTTGACCTCTTAATTCAAACTTCCCTTCTCCTCAGACACCCCTCCCAGATACTTGAAGCTGTTTACCTATTCCACTATCTTCCCTTCTATCTCTATTCTCAGTTTCTTCTGATTTCCCCAATTTGCTGCCATTACCACCATCTTATCTGTGCTTAGTTTCATACCATGTGCTTTCAGTTTTGCATTCCATTCTCCTATCCTTTACTGATGTTCTAGCTCAGAGTCTGCCTGTAATATACATTGTCTGCATACAGCAACTTTGTTGATCTGTCTCCTCCAACCTGTTTGATAATGTAGTCCATCACCAGTATGAACAGAAGTGGGTTCAAAGCTGAACCCTTGTGTACGCCCACTCCCACTGGGAATCCCCTCTATGAGGCTGTTCATACACTGTTCATACTTGCATCATTGGGTCTTTGTACATAGCCTGCACTAATTCTACCACTGTTTCTGGAACTTCAGACCACCACAGTACTGCCCAGATCAGCTTTCTTGGGACCTTGCCATATGCTTTCTCCAGGTCTAGGAATGCCAAGTTGGAGTCTCTCCTTATCTCCAGCTTCTTCTCAAGTACCTGTCTCATTGCAAAACATCAGGTCAGTTGTGCTGCATCCTGATCTGAATCCGAACTGCTCATCTCCAGTCTTACATTTTACTGCACTGTGTATCCGTTTATCAATCAACGGGGTCATTCAAAGGGGATCCAGTGTCTGCTGCCTGGGATGACATGCTTGACAAGCCACGCTGCTTCGCAAGGGATGGCTTGCACCTGTCACCCCTGGGATTCCGGATATTGGCTAAGGCTCTTGCCACCCCCATAGTGCCTTTTTTCAGCAAGGCTCAAATTCTAAACCTACCACCCTAGAAAACAAAAATGGGAAGAAACTGAGGGTAATGCTGCTCAATGCCAGAAGTCTAAATCTCAAAATGCACGCACTCGAGGCCCTTCTCAGTATGGAGAACATCGATGTCTGTGCTGTAACTGAAACCTGGTTCAAGGCTCCTGAGAGCACCCCAGCACTATTAGGTTTTACCTCATATCATGCGTTCCGGCCCCAAAACCCGGACCACACCACAAAAGGAGGGGGTGTATCCATATTCATAAAGGATACCCACACCTCCAGGTCGGTGGCAACGCATCTGAAGCTCGGAAACCATCCAGGTGCAACTAACCATAGGCAAAACTGTTCTACAAATTGTAGCATGCTACAGGCCACCCTCTCAAACTCAGGAACCCCACACAGCCTTCCTGAAGACAGTGGAGGGTATAAATGTATCTCCAAACACCATCATATTGGGTGACTTCAACTACCAGATATAGACTGGGAACATTACTCAAGCCCTAACTTTCTAGCCCAACGGTTCCTGGAGTTCATAAATTCAAATGCCATGGAACAGCTAGTCACTGTTCCCACGAGAGGAGAAAATATACTAGATCTCATTATCACAAACATGGGGACAAAATGCTCCACACCAGAAGTATATCCCTCATTGGTGAGATCTGATCATAAACTAATCTCTATGGAAATCCACATCCGCCCCACCCCAAACAAAAGACCACAGTGAAGAACTTCTCTAAAGCAAACTTCACACTACTCAAGACTGGTGTGGTATCCTTCAAGGCCCCTGAGCCAGTGGAAACCACAACCCAAGCTGCGCAAGCCCTTACAAATGCCTTCTATGAACACCTCCAGGACTGCATGGATCAGGCAATCCCAAATAAAACCAAGACTCTTTCCACAAAGGGCAAACGTGCAGTCTGGTGGACCCCAGCCATTAACAAACTTTACAATAAGAGGAGAAAGCTATTACATGGTAGAACAAAATCCATAAAAGGGAAGTCACCCTGATCATTATTAGTAAAAAAATACGAGCACTCATAAAATCAACTAAGGCCAATTTTGAGAGAAAAATTGCCATGGATTCAAAGGACAATCATAAGGCCTTTTTCAGCTATGTTAGGAACCTGGGTGGAAACTCCCAGATATGCTCAGAATTAGTCCAAAATGATACAAAAATCACTGAACCCACAGACATTGCCAACATACTGGCAGACAGGTTCAGTGCAAACTTCACCCCCTCTCCCCTAAAGGAGAGATAACTATCCCAGTGGAGTGTAGCCTCCCAGACATCTCAAATGCGCAGGTGAAAGCTGCTCTCTCTAAAGCTAAAAACACAGCATCAATGGGACCGGATGGTGTCCCTGGCTGTGTGCTACACGAGCTAAATGAGGAATTAAACCCGCACATAAGGCAGCTGTTTAATCTCAGCCTTACCACAGGATACGTGCCCAAGGAGTGGCGTACGGCAACTGTGGTCCCACTCCACAAAGGCGGTGCCTCTACGAACCCTGGTAATTACCGCCCCATAAGCTTAACAAGTCTAGTCTGCAAAGCTATGGAGAGGATCATAATGGAGCTCATAAACAAAGATATAGGGGACTTGCAGACATTGGACCCGACCCAGTTTAGCTTCGTCAAGGGCAGATCATGCCTTTTGAACTTGGTCGACTTCTTCGAAAGAGTCACCAAGGCCATTGATGAGGGAAAGGCAGTCCATACAGCCTCCCTTGACCTTGCAAAGGCTTTCGACACAATACCCCACTCGGGTATTGTAGAAAAACTTACCAGCTTAAATGTAAACCCATATGTCACAAGATGGGTTGCAAACTGGCTTAAGGACAGAACCCACAGGGTTAGAGTTGCTGGCGCTATGTCAGACTCCAAGCTGGTCACAAGTGGTGTCCCACAGGGCTCGGTCCTTGGCCCCCTATTGTTCGGCATCTACTTCTCAGAAGTACAGGCCAACATGGGAGGACTTTGGCTGACAAAGTTTGCAGAGGACTGCAAACTGGGTGCCATAGTGGAAAGTGCATCGGACACGGATATCCTTCAGAAGGGACTCACGGAAACAGATAGCTGGTGCCAGAGCCATGGCCTGAAGTTAAATGCCAAAAAATATATAGTCATACCCTTCGGGAAAAACAAGGTAACCCCAAGCTACCACATAGGTGGCAATCCACTAAGCACAGAAAAGGTTATCAGGGACCTGGGGACCCAGGTTGACAGTGGCCTTTCTTTTGACACTCACGTTGCTAAAGTGGTTAGAAAGACCTTCTACATTGCCCACCTGATCATGAAGGGATTCACATCCAGATCTAGTGAGGTCATTGTTCCCCTGTACTCTTCACTTATCAGACCAATGATCGAGTACAATGCCCCATTCGGGATGTATCTCACCCGACATCTGCAGCAATTGCAGAGACCCCAAAAGTTCCTCACCAAAAGGATAAAGGGACTCCAAAATCTGTCATATGCTGTCAGATTGAAGAAACTCCAGCTCTATTCAGTCGCATACCGTCTGCTCAGAGGTGACATGTGCCTGACATACAAGGCCATGTCCAACCTGGAATTAATGGACATGCTCCACCTCAAAAAATCCAAATCCACCAAAACCACTAGAGCAAGTGACTTAAACCTTAGCATGGATATAAATAGGACGTGCTGGAGGGATAGATTTATCACTCAGAGACTCCCTATGCTGTGGAATAAAATCCTGGTCCATGTGAGGCAGAGCACCTCGCTGGCTCTGTTCAAGAGAAATCTTGACCTGTGGATGGGAGATCGTAGGTTTACCCCGGGAATAATCTCTGTGTCACTGCTGGACAGAGGCACAACAAACTAATGGGCACAGTATTTTTTCATATAAGGGGTGGCGTAAGCCACAAAACTTTGGGCTAGGCTTATAAATGCCTTAGGGCAGATAGCCTAGTATAAACCTATGAACCTATGAACCTCTCTAGAACTTTCATGTAGGAGTTTGTTGCCTCTGTACTGCCCACAGTTGTGGATGTCCCCTTTGTTCTTGTACATATTGGCACAAGTATGCTTATTCTCCATCTCCAAAATGCTGTTAGTACCCTAAGGAGCCATTTCTCCCCTATCTCACCCAGCATCTTTATCACATCTGCTGTGACCTCATCTGAGCCTGCTGCTTTCCTGGACTTCATTTTGCTTAGTGCTGTTCTTACTTCTTCTAGGGTGGGCTCCTCTTCTCTCATTGTACGCTACTTCTGGGACAGTACAGCTTTTAAGGGGTTTTCTTCATTCAGAAGCTGCTGGAAATACTCCTTCCATCTGCCTTTGACGTCCTGTGTACTGGTGATCAGGTTGTTGCTGGCATCCCTTATGAAAGGTGTCTATCTTCTTTGTCTCTCTGCCTTGAAACCTGATATAGTTTCTTTGTGCCACTTACTGAGTCACTTTCCAGAAGTTAGTAGAGTGCCTCTGATGTTTTATTCTTTCCTATTGCAACTTCTTTCTTAGTTTCTTTGTTAGCTAACCAGTAGTCCTTCCCAGCCTGGTCAGTCTTTTCTATCTCCCACTTCTTCCTGCACTCCTGAAAAATTCCTGGACTTCTGCATTCCACCACCAGCTTTCCTTATGTACCTTATTTCCATATTTGACTCAGCTACATATCTTTTCTGGAGTCCTAACACATGCTGTTTTTAGGGGGTTCCTATCATATAGTCGAACTTTTACAAGTTCGAACCTCATATGGTCAAGACCATAAGTTCGAATTTGTAAAAGTTTGTGCATTTCAATGGAAATCTCCATAAGTGAAGGTTTCCATTTTGTTCAATGGGGTGTGATCTCGGAGTTGGTATATTTAAGTAGCATGGGTGTGGGGGGTGCCCATGTGGAGGGTGCAAGGGGGCTTGCTCCTACTTAAACAGTTTATTTTGTTTTCTGTTGTTTTTTTTTTTATCCATAGTCGAAGTTTTGTAACTTCCAACATAATGGTTCAAACATTACATGTTCAAAGTTATAAGACTTCAACTATGTGATATAGACCCATTTTTAGATGCTGCCATTCTTGTTAATCACCACCTATTTCCTCCTCTTCTTGGGGTGCTAGAGTACTGAGTAATTCCTTGAACTGTTGTACTTTTTTTGCCAGTCAGCTTTCAGGTCTTCAGCCTGGTCTCTGTTGTCCTTTGACCCTCCTCTGACCCCTGCTTGCAGCTGCTTGTGGCAACCATTATGCTGTGGGTTGACTGTTTCACTGAGGATGACTTTGCAATCATGGATTCTACCCCAGTGCCTTTTCTTTACTAGGAGCAACTCTATCTGAGCTTCTCCTTCTTTATTCCTGTTGCCCCTCCCATGTGGACACAGGCAGTCCTCATAACCTGTTCTGTCTGTCCCGATATGCACATTCAAGTCACCCATCATCATCACCCATTATCAACACCAAATTAATGTTGTCTTGCATTATCTAGTATGTCCTGTAACTGCTGTCTGAATGCACCTCTTCTCCTCACTATCACAATCCTGCTGTGGGCATAGGCTGAGATTTTGAATACTGCTCTATCATTACACTGGAGTCTGATTGCCATGAGTCTGTCATTAATTCTGATGATATCCCTCACTGCCTTCTGAAGCCTCTCTCTCACCACAATTGCTACACCAGTTCTAACTCTTCCCCACCTGAGTAGTAGAGCCTGGATCCCAAGCTTTGCTGCATTGCCTTTCCATCTTGTGACTTGGATACATAGGATGTCCAGCCTCCTCCATATCATCCACTTTCAAGTTGTGTCCTGTCAGTGAATCTACATTAAGAGTAGCAATTCGTAGCTCATGTTTGGCAGGTTGGTTGGTTTTTACGTCCAGCTTTCGCTCAACAGAGCTATCCCAGGTAACCTAGGCTGGGCAACTTAGACACCGGCCGGCCAGTAGCTTATTGATCGAGGGCTGCTGGGCTTTATGGTGGGCACACTGGCAAATAGGGGCACATATACCCCTTCCATTATTAGCATGGATTTCTGGTGTAGGGTCAGAGAAGGCCAGGTCCTCAACCCACTTATCACTGGTAACTACCCATGCCCATTTTGGTGACATTAGTCAACATGACCAAATGACCTAGGCCCATATTTTACACCACCGAGTAGCTAGCTCTGCCATGGAGTGAGTCTGTGATCTGTGTTCTCCTATCTTGAGGATACTGCGCACCACAGTAGATGCCCAAAGTGGTTAGTCTGTACAACTGTTCCCCCCTTTAGGGCACCATGTAGAATCTGTGCTCCTGGCCACAGCTCCATTCATTGGTGAGTTTGAGATGGAAACACTCAGCATGTTTTTTGGACATGGGAGAAACTGCACGGAGACACAGGGAGAATGTGCAAACTCCAAATAGGCATTGGTCGGAGATCAGGATTGAATCTTATACCTTGTGCAAGGGAAGCAGAGACCTTAACCATTATGTCAATTGGTCTCCTAGGCAGTCTTTATATCCTGGCACTAGACTGACTTGTCGCAACCTGCTGTTCTACTAGGCACCGTCTAGGTTACTCAGAGCTATGTCCTGTCCATATCTGTGGCCCCCTGTCCCTCCATTGTCCGGCTTTCCTGCAGTAACAGATATTGAATTCTGAACAGTCTGTAGCACTCCTACCATAGGTGTAGCTGACATGCAAAATAGTAGACATGGCCAGTCTCAAACCATGGATGCTGACAATCATACTAATGTACTTAGCCCACTAAAATGCAACAGCCACCAGTAAGTGCTGTCTACTTCCAGACACTATTAACCACACACATACATAGTACATTGACCCCTGCATATTGTGGAAATGGAACATGTTAGTAAGTTGATTGGGACAGCCCTGGGAATGTGTGGTCTGCTGCTATTACCCTACAAACATAAATGTTACTGCAGTTCTATGGGAACATGGGTGTGTCGGGGGTAGGGGACTATACCTCTCAACTGTACAGACTTTTGCAGAATGTCCAGATGTTTGCCTCATATTTTGGGTCCATTTTTCATAAAATTGTGGTTGTCTGGAAAATTACTGGCAAATCATTAACGACTGAAGTTAGAAACTAATGACATATATTTGTATTTCAGACTTCTTACCCTTCAGAGAATTCATGCTACTGCAAAACCTGTTATTCTATTAACTTTCTAAGTTTGTAAGAGCAGTATTTAAAATTGTCCCTGTTTTTGGGCCTTTGATCCACATCTCTTTATGGCTTTGACTTTATTTACAATGGACCCCTACATCCAATACAGTCATGCTACTACCTAATATAATAACAATATTAACCTGCGTAGTTCTAGCTCACATCACATCCTACCAAGGCTCCACAGTCACATGCCCCTACAACTTCCACTGTACTCTCTCAACACCCTCCCTCAAACATTTACACTATAACTACACAACCCCTGCCACCAAAACCATCCTCCCAATACACACACTCCATTACCAAACACCTAACACACTCAAAAATAAAATATCCCTAAGATACCATAAGTATTTTACTATGTATATAAAACATATCCTAAATACCCTCTATAAACTAGCCCTTGCTGGAGACATCCATCCAAACCCTGGTCCTTCCAAATCCAACCCAACCACAAACCCTAGTCCAAGCATCCCCCCCACAACTCAACTCCTAGCCAACAAGAAAATAACAGACCTACTTATAATGTGCCTAAACATCAGAAGCATATGCAATAAAATCCAAGAACTACACGCCAGCATAAGCATATATTAACCAGATATTCTCTTCCTAACTGAAACCTGGCTCAAACCTCACATCAAAAGTGAGGAAATACTTCCACCTGAATACAACATCACATAGACAGATTGTCCAAAAAAGGAGATGGTGTAGCATTGATATTTAAACACCATCTCAATATTCAACTCCTGAACTCATCTGCCCCTCACCACTACAATGAAGAAATCCTTTATGCCAATCTCAAACTAAACCCAAACAAAACAATCAATATCATAGGATGCTATTTCCCACCAGGGCAAAATATCACACCCCTAAAAAATCTCCTGAGCTGGGCTACTCTATCTCTACCCCAGGAAACCATCATTCTCAGTGACTTCAGCATCAGCTGGCTATCCTGTAATAACAGTCTCCCAACCATTCACTTTAATCTCCATGGGTTCACTCAACTAATTCAATCCCCTACGCAAATCAACAAAAACCCTAACAATCATACCTTACTTGACTGAATCCTAGTCAACAAAGCCCCTCACTCTTACCTAGAAGGCTGCTTACATGACAGTCTTAGTGACCACTCCCCCACTTTCCTAATTTGGCACCACACAAACAGTCTGAAGCCCATTATCCACAGGCAAATACGGAAAAAGTCCAACTTCAACCCAAACTCCTTCATCTCCTCCCTGCAAAAAATTAACTGGTCACCACTAAAATACCTCAACCTAGATGATGCTGTCCACTTCTTCAACAGTACCTTTCTCTCCATCCTAAACACCCATGCTCCTGTAAGAAATGCCAAAGTTAGATCCAGGCATGCCCCATGGTTACAAAAGACCACCAGAACCCTAATGAAATACAGAGATAAGGCCTGGGAGCACTGGCGACTAACAAAAAATAACTCAGATAGGCAATCATTCCTTGAACTGCGCAATAAAGCCAAAAAGCATATACAATTGGACAAATCTCTCTACTATAAATCCACCCTAAACTCTATCAACCACAACCCTAAGCAATTCTGGTCCACTATTAACAATATCCTCCACCAAGGGAAGGTTGATACCCCCCAGCTGTCCATTCCCCCCTCCTCCAGCAGTGTTGCTGCATCCTTCAACAAACACTTCACTGAAACTATAACATCTGTATACAAACAACACTTCCCTACAACAGCTCCCCCAACTCCTAACCCTAAACCCCCGCTCCTCTTTTCTTCTTCACCTCAGTACCTACCTCCAACATAAAAAGGCTATTGTCAAAACTTAAACCCACCAAACTCGCAGCTGACAACCTCCCCTCTGAATATTTGAAAATTTAATCTGATACACTAGCCTACCCAATTTCAATTGTATTCAACCATTCCATAACAGAAGGCTATGTTCCCTCGATATGGAAAATATCCCACATCATTCCCCTCCGCAAAGGCACCCCCTCCACTGACCTCTCCAATTACTGCTCCATTGCTATCCTCTCCCCTCTCTCTAAGATACTTGAAAAATGCATCAACACCCAGGTCTCCAACTACCTCCTAACTAATAATCTCCTCTCCAAAACCCAACATGGTTTCAGGCCATATCACAACACTACCTCTGCTCTGTTCTCCTTCACCAACACTATACTTCATCACAAAAACAATGGCCTCTTCCCTACTGCTGTATTTCTAGTTCTCTCAAAGGCCTTTGACATGGTATCTCATGAGCTACTACTCTCTACTCTCCCCAACCTCTCCTTCTCACAATCAGCCTGCATCTGGTTCCACAGCTATCTACACGGACACCAGCAATGAGTAATCTGGGACAATAACACATCACCTCACCTCTCAGTTACTCTCGGAGTTCCCCAAGTGTCTATTCTTGGCCCTCTGCTATTCACATTTTTCACTAACAACCTACATACTGCCGCCACACAAGCATCTCTTATACAGTACGCAGATGACTCTACTCTCATCTGCTCTGCCACCACTCTACCAGAACTACAACAAATCACACAAGAATCATTCTCTTCTGTAGAAAGCTGGCTATCCAATGCTCAGCTCCTGCTCAACCCAAGTAAGACAAAACGTCTCCTGTTCCAACCTTCCAAAGCCACCCAAAACAACCCCCACTCCAACATTCTTGCCAAAGACAATACCATCATCTCTCCATCAGAACACACAAAATTACTCGGTGTGGAAATAGACAACAAACTTAAATTTGGCACCCGCATATCTCTCACAATAAAAAAGGTTCCTAACCAAGGCAGCTAGAGTCTCCATAGCCAATTCCCAGCTAATCTCCACCCTACTCTATGCATCCCTGATACTTACCAACCTTAGACAGACAGACCTACACAAGCTGGATGCCTGTTACAACAAAATTGCTAAATTTGTCACTGGAACCTCCTACCGCAGCAATCATCGTATCTCCCTTAAAGAACTAAACTGGCTAGAACTCCTAAAACACCTTCACTTTAGTCAACTTACCCTCGCTCATAAACTTATTAACCACCCCCTTTACATGCCTTCCCTTCAAACACTTCTCCAACTCTATCACCCCACTACGCCCATAAGATCAAGCAACAAAAATCAACTCACTGTTATCAAACCCAAAAACTCAGCAGGAGAAGCCATATTTTCATGTATCATATCTAAACTTTGGAACAATCTTTTACCCTCTATAACTACTCTACCTTCCAGCAGCCTTTTCAAGATTGCCCTCAAATACCACTTAAATTTGCACTGGCTTTGTCCTTGTTCTAATCCAGACTAACACCCACACCCTTACCCCCCCACCTAGACTCTTAACCCAACTATACTACTGCCACTACTAACCACAGTCAGAATTAGATAGTTGTCTTTACATACTTTAACATCTTGTCTGACAACGTTGTTACTAATATTATAAATGACAAGACACTATCTTAACTTGCAACATTTACTGTATATACTGTTGATAATAAATATCTTGTTATTGTATTAAAGCCAACAACCTGTAATGTTGTTTACTATTGCTGCAACTTTGTATCTCTATCATGTATATGATGTGGAGCTTTTCTCCCTGGGCATCCACTGAAAAAGGACCTGCGTCCAGTCGGAATTTCCCGGTAAACAAATGTAAATAAAATAAATAAATAAATAAATACATTTGTACAGATTTCTTGCTGTAAGAGGTTTAGAGATACATATGAGACTCCAACATTGACACCCATGCATCTGTCCTATGACTCTGCTGTTTGTAAGTCCCTCACATAGTGCAATGGGTTTTGCTGGCTTGGGGTCTACTGCATATTCTGGGGCAGCCAGTATTTGGCAGAGTTCCTGTTGTCCCACATAGCTGTCAGTTGTCTGCTGCTATCCTGGTAGCCCAATCCATTCCCCTTGCGTACATGCAGCAGTATCATAGATATGCTACCATAGTCTACTACCCCATTCATTTGTTGTTAAGAAGAGAGACTTACCTTGTGCCTGCACCAGTTGAGAGGACAGTGCTTCAAGGCTGACTCTGTTACATGCACGCAGTACACAGCCTATATATGGTAAGGTACAGGTAGTGTGATGTGGCTAGCATCCTTTTTACTGTTTATATGAGTTGGAGTGAGGTTTCAGTCCCTAGATTGTCAGTGCATGTGAAATACGTTGCCTCTTTGCCAAGGCCAGGGCATACTGGGCATGTCTACATTTGCCTATAGGGACAGCCTCAGGGGGTTCCTCCTCTGAGTCCCCCCTGTGCCTGTGGGGATCTTGGCAATGGTGGGGTCTGTGCCTCCCTTCCCTCTGATATTCCTGCCACAGCTGTTTCCGCAAGTTCATATTGTGTAGCATGGCACATACTATAAACATGCATGCACATGTGGCTGGAGAGTACTGCAGAGCTCTGTCAAATATGTCAAGGTAGGGGAACCATGACTTCAGCAGCCCAAACACATGCTCTATGATGTTTCTAGTTTGTGCAGGTGCCTCATTATTGCGTTCGTCAGTTTGTGTGTGTGCATTTCTGATGGATCTCATCATCCACGGTTCCAGTGCATAGCCAGTATCCCCCAGTAGATGGCCATATGGATGTCCCCCCTGGCAAATGTCTGGTAAAGCTGTGATGAGTGCCAGATGTAGAAATCATGATAACTGCTAGGGCTGCCAGGACACACATTGATGATAAATCCCTGGACATTGCACATGACCTGGTAATTGATGGAGTGATACCCCTTGTGGTTGACATAGACTCTGCCCTCCTCACTGAGTGGTGCTTTGATGTGCACATGAGTGCAGTCTATGGCACCCAGTACATCTGGGTAGCATGCTACATGGTGGAAGTGACACATATTGATGGCCCTCTAATCAGGGGTGCTGGAGAAATAAATGTGCTCACTGGCATGAGTTGGCATGACATCCAGGAACTGTTGGAGTACCCTGGATGTGGATGCCTGTGAGACCACCATGATGTCCCCACAAGGTCTTTGGAAAGTACCTGTAGCTAGTATTCTTAAGGCTACATATACCTTTGTTTCCACTGGAATGGGTTCCCCTTTGTTGGCTTTGGGTCCTAGGTGAGGGTGGCAGAGCTCTGTGAGTTCCTGCAGCATGTCCCTGTCCACCCTGTAGCACTCTACTATCTCCAGCTCATGTAGCCCCTGAAAGGTTACCTTGGGCCTGAACACTCTTCTCCTCCTCAGTTTGGCCCTAATGTCAGCATCATCATCATCATCACTGACCTCAGCCTCTAGCGCATACAGATGTAGAAGAGCAGCAGCAGCCCCTATTATTTTGTCAGTTAAAATTCCCAAGTGTGTACTCCAGTGGTGCAGAGTATGTGGGAAAAATCAGATTGAAGGGTGTATGCATACTTTATACTGGTATGCTGCAGATGCAGTTTGTGTGATTGGCTGACTATGATACATTCCACCTGCCAGGTATATCATTGAGGGGTTTGAATGGGCCAGTATCGGTGGAACAGGGCTTATCAGTCTTTTATACTTGATTGGCTTTCCCAGGCTATTTCCTATTATTTTTTTTCAACTTTTGCCACTGCTTAGCACCTCAGCACTAGCATAAACATTGCTCAGCAGTTTGGACCCTCCCCTTTACATGGGCATGCTTAGCTTTTCTTTAACCAGCTAAAACACACGCCGTGGAGCTGTGTAGCTTAGCAGCCTGAGGCACATCCCCATGCTTAGGTGTGCTTAGCTGAGCACAAACAGGTGCCACTAAGCTCCAATCTGGTTACACATGTCATGACACACCCCTTTTTGATGTTAGCTGTCTGTTCTGCCTACACCAACACAGTTCTAGCCCTACCATGGTTAGTACCTATGGACATGGTAGCCCTTTTTGCTATTCAATAACCCTGGATCATTTACATACACCTGATTGTGTACACCCTGGAGACTGCACTACACCAGGGCCTATCTCCTTAGCAACCACTATAACCTGTCATTGTATGACTCTGCATGCTGGCCACTATAATGCAATAACTTTGCATAGCTTTATATTTCATATTTTACATTTTTTTGCAAAATACCATGCTTGTGCGTCACTGCGTGCTGCTTAAATGTGGCATATGTATTAAAAAAAGTTTAATTTCTGATCCATTGCATTACTTTTTCAACTCAGTGGCCATGATTTTGGCCATTTGCATGGCTACGGTTTGTAACCACGTACATTTATTCTATTGACACAGTACCTAGGCAAGTGCCATTATGCTTGCTGAATTGGTAAATAACCTCATTTGCATGGGTTTCACCAGCAGATGAGGTAATTTGCATTCTGTGGACACTTCTGTGTCCACATGCTTGTGCACGCCCCTGTTTCCTGGATCGCTCGGCGGCCATATTCCATGTTCGGACAGCCACACTATTCCTACATGGAGAATCGCTCCATGTAGGGTTTATTGAATTACCCCCAAACACACATACACACACCTACACACTTTTCTGTTTCTCTGGATTGATCATTCTCTCTCGCTCGCTCTTACTCTCATACATGCATACACTCTCACACACACTCTTTATTTTAATTTTTTTCTTTTCTTTTGTTTTACATTTGTTAAACAGCAGATGCATTGCTTAGTGAGTATAAAATAACGGCTTGCTCACTCTCACTTTCACAGACATGCATGCATACACTCACACACACAGACATAAATACACATACACACACACACACACACACACACAAACACACACACACGCATGCATGCGTGTGCACACACACACACACGCACACACGCACACGCACACATGCACACACACACACATGCACACACACACACACACACACACACACACACACACACACACACACACACACACACACACATACACGCACACTTTTGTTTTTCAGGTTTTTATTTTTCTTTTTAATATATTTTACACTCGCTAAACAGCAGAAGTGCTGCTTAGAGAGTGTAAAATAATGGCAGCCATTCAGTTTTGTTAGTCTGAGCTCCACAGTGGACTCATTTTTCACAGGTCATTACTTGTACATTAATATCCAGCTGGAGAATGCTCATTCTCTAGTCAAGGTACTGATGTACAGTAAGCCCATTCTCTAAAATGGTTTAATATTATTATTATTTTTTTTTTATGGGGAATATTTATAGATTAATACAGTTAACATTTTCTGGTTCACTACTCATAGGCTTGGGGTGGACATGTGAACCAAGTTTCAGGTAAATGTATCGTTATTGGACATAGTCCTTATATTTTGCTTAACTTCTTCCAGGACTATAATTCCTGGTAATTGTGGAGTCATCTGCACATGGTAAGCTAAACATTTTTATTTCAGTAATGATGAGCATTTGACAGAAATATGCATTTATCTATATGTGTGAGGTGGGTGTCAGGACTGTGTGTGCATTACTGTAATGACTTTGACAGTACCATCAGTATTAGTTTGTTAGCATATATTAAACTTTAGTAGTGCTGCTGTTGATTTCTTTCCTGTTTTTGTTGCTTATTATCATAGGTGATCCTGAAAATGGAAGTGTAGGACTCTTACTACCTGATGTTAGAATATTGGCAGACTCTGATGATGATGGTGGCCAGACATTGTCTGACATAGAGCTAGCACAGAGCTTGGCTGTGTTATTGCAGACACAAATACACCAAAGGCACAGTCAGGGGGTGCAGAGGGTGAATCTGACACTGAGGCTGACATTCAGCGATCCCCTGTATTTTTCTTGGACAAAGTCAGTAGGCCTTCATAGACCTATTACACTGAGTCCTCAGGGATTGGACAGGTGTGGGTGATGCACTTGATCAGGGTATTGTGATTGCTGCAGGTTCAGTGCTAGTTGAATCCAGTCATGACCAAAGTATGGGCAAGGTGTCACACAAGAGTGTTGTTAGGACTGCTTAGAGGAGGCCTGCTGTGTCTGCCTCCATCATATTGCTGATTCAATAGATCTGATGAATGACACATTGGAGCGGGTGGTGTCTGTGACTGATTGAACATATGCTGTGAGTAGGATGGCATCCACTTGGATGTGGGTCAACCACATAATCTGATGCTAGCCAATGTAGCCATGCCCAGTCATGCTACCGTACTGGCATAATTTCCACTGCTCCATCATTGGTTGAGGTGTCCACACCCAGATGTGGCAGACCATGGGGTCTTGGTTCTGTGCATATGCGAGAGAAGAGCTCATTCATCAGACACCAGTCACATTCAAGTAGCAGCAGTGCATCTGACTGTGGGCATAGATATGCCAATGCATTGTCTGACAGAGCCAGTTCTCGTGGTTGGGGACGATGACGATCATCTGTCACCTCCACCATGCACGTCTCACACCTGTCCAACATAACTGGATGTAGAGCTAGCACAGAGCTTGGCTGTGTTCTTGTAAATACTCACACACCAATTTCACCTGGAGTACTCATACAGAATCACACATAAAAGCTACATGGCTCAGTTGTGAGGCTTACAGAGCATTCTGTCTCAGTGGCCATTTGGTGCTTTAACCAAATGTGTGCTTGTTTCTCTTTCTTACTCACACACACTCACTACCTTTTGTATCACAACAGGCCTCCTGCCCCCCCCCCCCAACAACACCCCCTGCAAATGATGATAACTGTGCCATATCCTCATTTCTATCTTTTGGATTCTGGGATGTATGAGTCTTTTGTCTGATGCTCAAAGTGCATAGCTGACTTAGTTCTTAGTATATCTGTGTCTGTGATGCTGTTTTGCAAATTGTACTGCTTTCTAGCAGGTTTTTGTAATGTGTACATCACTCCCAACCTCCATGACCAACAAAGCTGGACCAAGCCATAAATAAAAGTGTGCAAAGGGCCAATAATGTAGAGATTTAAAAAATTATGGTCTTACAAGCTTATACAGTTGATAGACTGACATGTTTTGCATTACTATTTTCAAGTTGTTTGTGAGGGATATTTAATTTTCTAAGTTCCAGTGGAATGAATGTGATACATTTTATGTGGGCAAGACTGTAAATAAACTTAAGCATAGGATTTCATGTCATCTAGCAGAAATCCATTTTGGATGCAAAAATAATGCACTAGCCAAACACCTTGCTCTTCATAAAAGACACACAGGTTTAAAGTTCCAGATTCTGGATCACATAGACATGGGTGATCTTGAAGGAGACATCCCGTATATTCTGAAGAAACATGAACTCATGTGGTAATTAAAGCTGAACTCTTTTAGGAAGCCTGGACTAAACTACTACTGTTCAATTAAAAGTGTACTAGAACTTAGAAAATTGCCAAATTGTTTACATGACTAATTTAATTTTACTTTATTCTTCCAGTTGGTTTTAAATATCATGTTAAATTAGTTTTAATTTAAGTGTATATTTTGTTTCCATCATCATACATTTTTTTCATTTTCTTGTTCTTTTTTCCACTTTATTCAAAATGATGTGTAATAACAATACTAACTAATTATACAATAATATTTATAGCTTTTAGGGTTCTTGTACACAATATATATATATATATATATATATATATATATATATATATATATATATATATATATATATTTATATATATATTTTTTTAGATTGCCATATGGTCTAAGGTTTATATATTTCCAGCCATGTAGTATTTTATCTTGGATAAAATCACAGACTTAATATTCTGGTTAAACAAGAGGTACCACATCATTATAAATTTTATTTAAAGTACATAAGGGTTATATTATTATTATAGGTACTAAGTAGGGCAGGACGAGCTTGGATGTCACATTGATGGGGGAAGAGATGTGAATTTAACATGTATACCAATAACACTTTGTTTTACAGCACCATAAACCACTCCCTTGCCTGATAAAAGGAATATATGTGTATATATATATATATATATATATATATGTATATAGAGGAAACTATTACTCTGTTATTTTTGTTTAACTTGCATCACTTGTGTTGTATACTTAATAAAGGATTTTTAACTGGAAACAGACTGTCTACCCTGCTTGGGATTTTGAATACTTAGTAATTCTGTACAATATTTTATTTATATATATATATATATATATATATATATATATATATATATATATATATATATATATATATATATATATTTTTTTTTTTACTTAAGACAAGTTTAGGTTCTATACTTCTACTACCATTATTTGATCTGATTAATATACAGTGATTAATTGGATATATATGGATTAAAAATCTTCCACACAGAGAAGTCTCTCACACTGTTTTGAATATGTGACTCTTTGATACATGAGGCCTATTATTTGATAGAAAACATGTGTATTCACATAGGTCACTGCTGTCACATCTTGATGTCATTGCTGTAAAAATCACCCACTTTATATTTACTTGCATTACAAAGTAACAGTATGCAAGGATATGCCATTCCTTTGTATTCTTAGACATTTATTTTTCTATTCCAGGTTCATTACTTACCTTTGAAATCCAGCAGTTGCAAGAGTTTTGGTTTGGAGCTGACTCTGTCTGATGTTAGCAGTACACAGCCATTACATGAGTAAGTACAGGCTGTGAGCTTTGCCTGGCATCAATGTCACTGTATGTATGTGCATGGAATGATGGTTTTAGTCCCTTAGGTAGTGAGCGTGTTTGCTATCCATTGCCTCTTGGCCAGTGCTGTTCCCAATTTTACAGATCATTGCAAATCTTCTAGAATAATTCTTCATACTATCTTAACACACTTCCTTTTTTGGCAACAAACAGTGAAATAAAATGAATACAATTTTTCTTTCCTATGGGTTCATAGGTTCATAGATTAGTACTAGGCTGACTGCACATGCGAGCCATTTTAAGCCTAGACAATTATCCCTTGTGAGACTCAAACCCTGCACCTTGTGTTTATAAGGCAAACACCTTAACCATTAGGCCACCCTCCCAACTTTATTGCTGTCCCAACTGTGGTAGTTGTTATATTTTTCACAAATTCAAAATATCATGCACACATTTTCATGACATACATATAAAACCAATCCTCTAACATAACAACATTTACAATATGCAATTCTCTTTCATACATTTGCATCATTTAAATACATTTTGCAAAACATATTATTGTATATATGCCCGTGTTGTTTAATAATAGCACTACTTAGCAGAATCTTCCACTGCTAAACACATGTAAATTTTGTTCAAAATTGAAGCTGTCCTGTGTATTATTCTTTCAGTTCAAAGATTCTTATTTGAGATTTTGTACTTTTATGTCAAGTAAGCAATCTTTAAGGGCCTATCAGTCAAATCATTTAGATTATATTATTCATGTAATTTAAATTTCTTGCATAGAATTTATAAAATCAAGTTTGAGATATTTATTTTATTTCTTAGCTCTGCCAAAAATTATTTTATTAACCGTGTCTTAAATGTAATATGATTTTCACATAAACATTGCTCTTTTAATAATTTTCTAAGTATCTTGGTTTATATTGATTCAGAATTTTCTGTTGTCTAAAATAATGACTCTTGATAAACAATTTTCTTTTGACCACCCCCTCCCAATAAAATATTATGACAAATGTCATTATTGAATGACCTATTGCTCTTATTCTATTTTGCTAATAACTGTCTATCTAGTAACACAAATTCATTTACTGAGACAAACTCTTAGCAAAAGTTAATTTCAGGAAATTGTAGTGGTAATCGCATATCTATATAAATTAGTTTGAAGAATTCCCAGGGCCTTTCATCTCTCCAAACTTCAGCTCCATATACCACTAATAGATACATCTTTGCAATGGCAGCTATCAGAGGGATTACATTTCTTTCTCCTAGTGCAGCATCCATTCTTGCCAGTGCAGTGAAATTTCTACTTTATTAATTACAATATCACTACGAATCTTCCATTGACAATTATTTAAAAACAATATATCCAAACAAGCTGATCTGTTCAATTAAAGTGTCTGTCATCTATAATCTGACCTTATGTTTCTATTTTTATTGAAACTCACTGGCTTTGGTTTTGCTGCATTGATTGATTGACACTCTTAAATCTGTCATGAAACACCCTAAACAGTTAACTTGTTGTTTAAAGTATTTTTGGATGTTGTTCAAATAAGGAATTAATTTCCTCAAGCAATAGCTCAATATGCATTTTTCTTTATTTTGAACAATCCACACAAACATTTAATACAGCCTTAAACATTTTGTCTATACAATATGAAAAGCCATGAATCCACATATAATGACACCAAACTACCAAACACACTTTTTACTATGTTTCTGCAGGGGGGCAAGCCCCCATGCACCCCCCACACCCCCCCGTAAATTAAATATACCAACTCCAAGATCGCACTACAGTGGGAAAAAGTTAATTTCCTAACCCCACTGTATCAACACCCCCCCCCTGCAGCAACATAGTAAAAAGTGTATTTGGTAGTTTGGTGTCATTATATGTTGTTATATGTGGGGGGGGGGGTTATTTTCATGTGATTTGTACTGTTAGATGTTAAGAAATTCAATGTTATGGGTTTTAGATGTTTTGGGTTTTAGATGTTCTGGTCTCAATATTATGAAATTAGATGTTATGGGTTTTAGATGTTTTGAAGGAGACCCAAAATTACACATATAGATAGATAGATAGACAGATAGATAGATAGATAGATAGATAGATAGATAGATAGATATTGAAATGTGTTACAGAGCTTCAAATTTACACAGTTGATATTTTCAGTTAAACTCTCTGTCATCTAAACTTTGTGCTCATCTTTTCCATTTTTGTTGAAAAACACTAAAAATGCCTAATGAGGTACTTTGCATTACTTGCTTTCGAAAATTAGTTTAAATGTAAATTGTCATATACTGAACTCTAAAGAAACAGATGATATATGGATGTTTTTTTCTTTCCAAGATGATGTATTCATTAAATATGTTGAAATAGCATATATGTATCAACTGTTGAATGTTTAGAAGTATATGCAAACTGTTTGCAATACACATCTTGTTTTCCTGTCAATTCAATTTTTCTAATAACATGGCAGTGAAAACGTGCAGTGTATTATCAACTAAACTGATTGGCCTATAATATCTAGGGTTATTAAATTAATACTTCTTGAAAATGAGAGAAATTATTTTACCTGTTCATGAATTGGGGATGTTCGCAATCTCTTCTTCACAAAAAGTAATACTTGTCATGTGTATTGCCTCCGTGATTACCACATCTTTTCTATATTCATCCCATAATATTTTTTGTGGAGTATTTACTTGAAATCTCAATATCCATATGCTAATCATCGGCACCATTATTACTAGCACATTACCTGTTAGCCCACCAGAAATGTTTCATTTTCTTTGTTTATTATAATTTCCAAAATGTGATGAAATTTTAATCTGGCAAAACATTTTCTCCTTTTTTTCACTTTTAACTATGCATATGTCGTATTCCTATATGACTCTGTTCTTTTTCACCTTTTTTATAGCTATTGTATGCCTGCATTTGTAATTTAGACATTATTCTTTTTTTTTGTTAAACAAGAAATATCTTTATTAAATTATCATGTATGACATAGGTAATAATACATTTATATAAATGAAAACAAACCATATTGACATAATTTTAGTTGCAACCATTATACATCACAAACCATATTGACATAATTGTAGTTGCAAATGGTTTATTATCAAAATCTCGCAATTCATTTCTGCAAGTGTTCACTTACACTACTCAAAATGTCATAAAATCCACTTACAGAATGGTCACATAACCAAACGTGGGAATTGAGGAAAGTTGACAGCTCAGGAATGTTGACTTTACAGAAAATCCCTACACTTGCGATTATGTGCTACAAATGTTTTGCCCCCCCCCCCATGTGGGGGACTGCAACACCACACCCCCTGCTACTTATATATATATATATATATATATATATATATATATATATATATATATATATATATATATACTAACTCTGAGATTGCCCAATCTCCACTATAGTGTAATCTCTATTCAAAATGACGAAACCACAAGAGCGAATGCACACTAGCATTCGCTCTTTTGGATACATCATTTTAAAAATTGATGTTATGACACGTTGGGATACTGCCTTTCACCCTGCCAAGGTCGTGTAACTGACTTATGACATTTTGATGGCAGACTGTTGGAAACATTATACATCACTTATAATCTATCCAGTCACTGTCTCTGACAGAACAGTCTGCAGGGAATCTTTAAAGTCTGCCAAATCATTACAGATTCAGAAAGTATGTTCTCAATTACCTCTTTCTTCCCCATCACAACTCCAACATTTACTGTCTACCAGAGGAAAAATTCTTTGGAATCTTCTTGGGATATAAAAGTACCTATGTATACACTTCCAAGTAAAGATCCTAAATGCTCTAGACATTCTTGCATATTTGGGAGACAAACATATGTCCCCCATTGTTTCTTTGTGAATTGTTTATCCAGTCTGTCTTCCCAATCTTTTCTAACATCTGCTGATTGATTCTTATAAGTATCATGCAATATTCTGTATGCTCTACTAATTATTCCTTTTTTAACAGCAGCTTCTATTTTAGATTCTACTAAAAACTCTACCAATGTTGGTCTTTTGATTAGGATCCCACTATTTCCTTCTCTTTTCCTATCCTACCCTGCAGTCCAGATAAACACTTGGCCTCTTCCCATTCTATTACCTTTCCCTCTTTAATTATTTGTTTCCAATACCTTGGTTCTTTTAACAATTTTCTCCAATAAATTCCAGCCCTCTCTTGCCTATTGTCTGTATCCCTAATTGCAGTCATCCCTATTGACAGAATCTCTTTCTCTATTCTTGTGTTGGATTAGTTCTTAGAACACCTTCTGCGACTTTATGAATATAATAATCTCCATGGTTACTATTATTTTCCTTAAGGATCTGCATCCAAAATCTCTGTCTCGCCTTGTTTCTTGAGCTTCAACCCTCCACCACCCTGTTTCATCATCATCTCTTTCCAATTTCAATTATAGAATTCTGCTTGTGCTATGTATAGGAGTCTTAACCATGTAGCTCTGAAATACTCCATCAAACTGGGTAATCCCAAACTGCCTTGTTCAATTGGAAAAATTATCTTATCCCACTCGAGTCTTGCCATCTTCCCCTCCCAGATAAAATCCTTCAGCTCTTCATTAATTGCTATCTACTACTTTTCATCTGGTTGATAAATATATGCCTGATCTGTGTATAAAACTAAAGGGACTAAAATCATTTTAACTCCTTGTACCTTGCAATCCATTGCCATGCAACAGAGCATCTGGTTTCTCAGTTTTTGTATTATCTTTTGTTTAGTCTCTTCCCACAATTCCTTAGCTGCCACATCAGAATCCTTTTTAATTAATAGTCCCAAGTACTTCATTTTATCATGATAAAACTATCCAAGTGTGTATTACTTTTCTTTTCATCAAGCTGCATTTCATATTTTTATGTCAAATTCTTATACAATGAATTTACTGATGTGCCAGTATTCACAAAGTTTATCAATATTTAATTTAGCTTGTCTTTAATCCAGTTATCAATAACAATCCCACAAATGTTAGAATATAAGTGTAATCATAACTTGTACTTATATTATCTCATTTATATTTATTAATAAGTTGTAACCCCTTACCAGCTCTAAAAGTCATATGCTTTGTTTATTTATAACTTTGACAGCAGAAATTGTATTCTATAAATTTTGTTTTCATTTGTTTTGATTTTGTCTTATTTGTTCTTCGATATCAATTCAAAAACTAGTTTAATTTTTTTCCAAACATCTTTATTAAATTTACACATATAACAAAGGCAATCTTACATTTATATAAATAAAAAACATACAAAATGATATTACTTTAGTTACAAGCAGTTTACATCATAGACACAATTGAAACAACTGTAGGTATAAACATTATACATCATTTATAAACCATCCAGTCATTGTCAGTTAAGCATTATATAGCTAATTCAAATCCTACTTATGAATCCTTGTTCTTGCTCTGCATATATTGTTCCCACAATTCACATTTTTCCTATGTAGTTTGTTCCTTCCCTTTTCTAAAGATCCCAATTCCAGTTGTTTTATCTCTGTTACTGTATTCATTACTTCTAGTAAAGTTGGTCTAGACTTTGATTTCCATTTTCTAGTATTTGCTTTTTTGGCAGCCACCATAATTAGACTCAGAAAGGCTTTGCTATGTCTAGGCAATTCCAATTTTGTAGCATAACTCAAACAAGTCATCCCCCCAGTCAATCCAGTCTGCTCACCCATTATCTCCGATAGAACAGTCAGCAGGGAATCCCAAAGGTCTGCCAGCTCAGCACACTTCTAAAAAATATGTTTCCAGCTACCTCTTTCTTGTCATCACACCTCCAACATTTGCTATCCACCTGAGGAAAAATTCTTTGGAATCTACTTGGTGTATAAAAATACTTATGTAAACACTTCCAGGCAAAGATGCTAAATCTTCTAGACTTTGAAAAACTACTTTCAAGTTGATCATCCTTCAGACTTACAGGGTTGTACATCTTTATTAAAATAACCTCTTTTTGATCAATTCTCACTTTGGTAATGAAAGTATTAGTGCTTGTTTTATTAACATTGGTTAAAATACTTTACGATTTCATAGGAATGATATATGCCCTCTGTTTGTCAATCTACTGCTGTTGCTGCTCCAAAATTTATTTTTTCTTTTTATATTTTCTATTTCTTCAAGCCATGTTTCCTAAAAATTTCCTATATCATGATATTCTACTCTAAATAAATTCATCTGCTTGCTTAATTAAATAAACAGATATGCTCCAAGACAGAATACTGCTATCCTGGTTTATGTTCATATTCCTTTTCTTTTACTTGTGTTCTTTTACTTCATTTGTAAAATTCCCTCAGTCATCAATCTCTGTTTCTGTTCTCTTTTCCTCTTCCCATCTCACCTAATATATTTATAAATCATTCATTTTTTTACTTGTTTTCTTTACATTTTCATAAAGTATTGGAGTGCATCATAAAAAATCTGGGTAGTACTTTTCATTGTTTAATTTATAGCCAACTCTTTTTCAATTTCATTTTTAAACAACTGTCTGGATTCAATAAAGCCTACACAGTGCGTTAAGACCATATACTCACTGTTTCGTATTCAGTAAGTGGTTCTGTGCAAACATGGTAAACATTGTGGCATGCTAATTACAGCATAAACAGCTGAATTGTATGCTAATTAAGGAATCCAGGATGGAGTAACTATTCAACATGTTATAATGTAATTGTGTAGGTTCAGTGCAGGAAACTTATTGGAATACAACCATGGAAACTATTCTACACAGACAGAATGTTAGGGATTGCTGTTGCTCTCATAGGTTCATAGGTTCATATGTAGGTACTAGGCTATCTGCCCAGAGGCATTTATAAGCCTAGCCGGAATGTGTTGGCTTTCGTCGCCCCCTTAGATTAGTTCCCTGTGCCTCTGTCCAGCAGATCCACTGAAATGATCCCCAGGGTAAACTTTCTGTTTCCCATCCACTCTTCAAGGTTTCTCTTGAAGAGCGTTAGTGAGGAGCTCTGCCTAATGTGGATTAGAATCTTGTTCCAGAGCATGGGAAGTCTCTAGGACAGGAATCTATTCCTCCAGCACATCCTATTTATTGTTGTGGTAAGATTTAGATCCCTAGAGCATGTGGCTCGAGGGGATATGGTTTTCTTTAGGTGGAGCATGCCCATCAATTCTGGGTTGGACATGGCCTTGTCTGTCAAGCAGAGATCACCACTGAGTAGGCGGTATGCAACCGAGTACAGCTGGAGTTTCTTCAATCGAGTTGCATAGGGAATCTGTTTGAGGCTGGTGATCCTCTTGGTGAGGTACTTCTGTGGTCTTTCCAGCTGTTGCAGGTGTCTTATAAGGTACATCCCAAATGGGGCATTGTACTCTATGATGGGTCTGATAAGTGATGCGTAGAGGGGCACAATTACCTCTTTTGATCTGGATGCAAACCCTTTTTGATTAGGTGGACCACATAGAAGGATTTTCTGACCACTTTGGCAATGTGATAATCAAAGGAGAGATTATTATCTACTTGGGTCCCCAGATACCCTATTACGTCTTCCATATTTAGGGGGCTACCACCTATGTGGTAGTTTGTGGGTACTTTGTTTTTTTCCAAAGGGGATGACTATGCACATTTTGGCATTTAGCTTGAGGCCATGGTTTTGACACCAGGCATCTGTCTCAGTGAGACCCTTTTGGAGGATGTCTGTGTCATCCGGAGAGTTAATTATAGCCCTTAGTTTGCATTCATCTGTGAACTTGGTCATCCATAGTCCTCCTGTGCTTGCCTGTACCTCTGAGAAGTATATGCCGAGCAGGAGGGGTCCTAGGACTGAGCCCTGGGGCACGCCACTTGTAACCGGTTTAGAGTCAGATCTAGCTCCTGCAACTCTTACCATGTGGGTTCTGTCCGTGAGCCAGCTGGCAACCCATCTTGTGATATAGGGGTTTATGTTCAGGCTGGTGAGCTTGTCTATAATACCAGAAAGGGGAATGGTGTCGAAGGCCTTTGCGAGGTCTAGGTAGGCTGTATGGACCACCTTTCCCTTGTCTATAGCCTTGGTAACTCTCTCAAAGAAGTCCACCAGATTTAGGAGGCATGATCTGCCCTTAACAAAGCCTAACTGGGTAGGGTCCAGTGTTTGGAGGTTCCCAATTTCTCTGTCAATGAGATCCATGATGATGCACTCCATAGCCTTGCAGACCAAGCTAGTCAGGCTTATAGGGCGATAGTTCCCAGGGTCTGTTGTGGCTCCACCTTTGTGGAGCAGAATAACTGTTGCTGTGTGCCACTCTATGGGCACATAGCCTGTGGAGAGGCTGAGTATGAACAGTGTGCTTAGGTGGGGGGTTAGTTCATCTTTGAGCTCATGTAGGATGCAGCCTGGGACACCGTCTGGTCCTTTTGATGCTGTGTTTTTGGCTTTGGAGAGGGCTGTTTTAACTTGAGTATCTGTGATTTCAGGGGCACTTCATTCTTTTGGTATGGTTATGGACCCTTTTGGGGGTGAGAGGGGGGTGAAGTTTGCACTGAACCTGTCTGCCAGGATGTTGGCGATATCGGTCGGTTCAGTGTATTTTGTGCCATTCTGCACTAACTCCGAGCAGATCTGAGAATTGCCACTTAGATTCTTGACATAGCTAAAGAATGCCTTGTGGTTATCTTTGGAGTCCTTGGCAATTTTTCTTTCGAAGCTAGCCTTGGATGATTTTATGAGGGATCATACTTTCTTGCTGATACTGATCAGGGATGTCTTACCATCTTGGGATTTTACTCTTTTCTGTACTAGTTTCCTCCTTTTATTGTATAGCTTGTTTATGGCAGGGGTCCACCAGACTGGTTTCCTTTTCTTGGAGGAGTATGTGAATGTGCAACAGACTCAAGTCTATGTTGTTGCTGGTGTTAATAGGCCTTGGCCAAGAAGGAGAAGGGTGCTTAGACCCCATTTAACTTTTCATGGTCTGCATGAGGTGGAACTCTGCAACCTCTGTCATCCTCAACTGGGATCAAGGGCAAATCAAGGGTAACCAATACCTGTGGAAACTAAGGTATGTGAAGCTCTTAGAATATTGCCAACAGGAACCTTCCAGAGACCAATATGAGATATGTTAGGGGTGCTGCAGTCATCAGCATGCAGGATCCTTCATCACTTTCTGAATACTATGCCGCAACATGCCAGTGACTACATACATTCTCCTGATACACTTGAGGACAGAACTGCAATTATGCAGGATTTCTACCCTGTATAACACCTTCCTGAAGTGTTGGGTGCCATAGACTGCATGCACATTTAAATCAGAGCTCCACCTGGGGAATAGGATAGGGTCTACATAAACAGAAAGGGCTTCCACTCCATTAACTGCCAAGCCATGTATAAAGCTAAGGGAATCATCCTGAATGTGTGTGCAATGGCAGTCCAGGCAGTTACCATGATTCCCATATCTGACATAACTCTCAACTCTATCAGAGGTTCTCTAGGGTGGTTATCCCACAAGGGCATTTATTAGCTGATGCTTGAATTGCACTCAAGCCATGGCTGATGACACCCAGCAGAAATGCACACACAGATACACACACACACACACACACACACACACACACACACACACACACACACACACACACACACCAAAGAATGCTATAATGAGTCGAACAAGAAATATCATACAGCATATTTTTGGGCTGCTGAAGTCATAGTTCTAGTCCCTAGATACGTCTTGGGGAGCCTAGCAGCTCAATCCCATACTTGTGCAGAAATGTTCACTGTCTGTGCTATCCTTCATAATATTATTTTGAGAAAACAGCTTCAGCAAGAGCACCAAGGGAAAGTGCACACATCCCACCACATCTGTCAAGGTCACCACAGCCACAAGTAGGTGAGGAGTTAGAGGGGGAAGCCACCAGCCACTGTGGGTGTAGGTAGATGTAGCTGTGCACAATATGCCCTCACTCTGGCCAAGAGGCAATGGGTAGCACACATTGTCACCATGTAAGGGTGTAAAACTTTCATCCTATGCACATACATACACTAAAATTGATGCCAGGCAATTCTCACAACTTTTACTTATCCATGTAATGGCTGTCTACAGCTAGCATCATGCACAGTCAGCCCCAAATTAAAACAATCATAACTGCCGGACTGTTAAGCTGAGTGTTGAACCTGTAATGGAAAATAAATGAATAAGAACACAAATTAATGGTATATCATGCATAGTATTACTTGCTAATGGAACTAAGTAGAAGGTGGGTGATTTTACAGCAATGACATTAATATGTGACAGCACTCATTTATGTCAATAGATGTGTTCTCTATCAACTAATATGTAATCATTTGTACTGTGTGTATCTAATATATAGATACACACATTACAAAAACCTGTAAGGAAGCATTACAATTTTAAAAAGATCATCACAAAAACATATATACTAAGCACCCTGGTCATCAGACAAAAGGCTTATGTATCCCCAAATCCAAAAAAATAATAAATAAAGAATATGGCACAGTTATCATCATTTGCACTGAGTGTTATTTGAGGGAACAGGGGACCAAGCCTGACAAAAAATGTAGTGAGTGTGTGTGAGTAAGAAAGAAAGACAGGCAGGCAGAAATTTGGATAAAATTTCAAATCATCACTGAGACAGAATGAGCCATAAGTCTCATGAATGACCCATGTAACTGTTATGTTTGTGTGTCTGTCTGGGTAGTAAAGTTGAAATGTGTGTGTGAGTGCCTGCAAGAACATGGCCAAACTCTGTGCTTGTTCTACAGCCCAGTATGTCAGACAGGTGTAAGTCATGCATGATAGAGGTGACAGTTCATCATTGCTGCCCCTGACCATGAGTAGTGGCTCTGCCAAGAGTTGCACTGCATATCCATACCCATGATCAGATATGCTACAGCTACTTGAATGTGACTGATGTCTGCTGGACAAGATTTCCTCATGAGTACACCCAGGACCATGACTCCATGGCCTACCATGTTTTGGTGTGGACACCTTAATCACGGAAAGAGCAGTGGAAGTAGTGCCACTATGGGAGCATGATCGGGTACGACCACGTTAGTTAACATCAGATGATGCTACTGACCTACATTTACTTACATGAATGCTGTTCTCCTTCCAGCTGACGTTCCATCACAACCACTGCCCATTCTATCTTGTCATTCATCCAATCCATTAAATCGACTACACGGTGGAGGCAATCATGCATGCCCACCTGTGCCACATTTACAACCCTAAGCATGTTCTCAGAGGGCCTAGTGGAATGATGGCCCTAAACATATGAAGCCTACTCTGAGCACCCCAACAGCCCTCATGCATGGCACCTCACACACATTTTGGCTATGGCTGTAGTCAACCAGCACTGAAGCTACAGTAACCACACTGCCCTGATCAAGTGTGTCACCCCACCCACCTGCCCAATATCTGAGTGCTAAGTGTAGGCCTACTCAATGTGTCCAAGAAAAACACAGGGAATGGCTGAATGTCAACCTCAGAGTCAGATTTAACCTCTGCTCTGCCTGACTGTGTTTGTGTTTGGTCACCATCATCTTCAGAGTCTGCAGATACTCTGACATCAGCTGGTAGGAGTCCTACACTTCCACTGTCAGGATCACCTTTGATAATAAGTAACAAATACATACAATTAAATACCTACACTAAATATTTAAAGCAATTTATATGATAACAAACTAACACTGGTCACAGCAATATGCACAGAACCCATTACACCCACCTCACACATACAGATAAATGAATATATCTGAGAAATTTTCATCAGTAATCAAAGAAAAATGTTTCCCTTACCAGGCGCAGCAGACTCCACACTTGGCAGGAAGGATGGTGCAGGAAGAAATGAAGCAAGGTAAGGATGCAATCATCATAATTGCAATAATACAGGAGAACAGTGAATACACATTTTTTGCCTATATATCTGTTAACAATAATTTTAACTGAAACTTGGGTGACACATCCAACCAAAGACCATGTGTAATGAATAAAAATCTGTCATTAGGTCTCGTAATTTATCAACAGGTTCTTCCAAAAAAAAAAAAAAAAAGCACATGAAGTATTAGTTAATTTTTTCTATATTTTACTTTACAACCAAATTTTAATACTTGACAGACATGTGTAAACTTACCTAGAATATCTTCCTGGCACATAATTGTCCTCCCTTGAACATCAACACCGACATCAATCATTGTTTGCAATTTCCACTGAGCTTTCTGGATCTCTGACAGTGAGCAGGAACTCTTCATTTCATGTTAGTGGTGGCTCTGTAGCAGCCCCCCCCCCCATAGCTAGCTGTTCATGGGCAACTGCAGCTGCTTTCCTCTGAGCTGATGAAATCATATCAATGGCCCTATGACACATTGATCCCAAGTTCTGGTGCCCCCCCCCCCCATAGCATTCACATCATGACTATTTGGATCCAAATCTGCATTCTGTCAGCCATATCCCCACATCCTCTCTCAAGCAGAAATACACTGTGGTGCCTGAACGCCTGCAGTACGATGATGTTTTCAAAGTTACTGCAAAGGAATTTACACCGATTTATATGCTTGGCTGCCATAATCCTATAATACATAAAATAGTGAAGGATAGAATTCGTAAATATCACATAATTAAATTTCTGCTCATATACATATATATTTTCAACATTAAGCAGTGACAAGATGCATTTAAGTTAATGTTTGGTCTAAAAAAAGGAATACTACTTCAGTAATGTATTGTTTACCATAAAAATAACAGGACTACTACACAATTTCAATAGCAAACCTCTTGAACACAACTTTTGTTGTGGCAAAACACAAATGGTACTCTGTTCCCCAGCCCCAAAAAACAGGCAAATGAAAAGTTTGTACAAACCAAGGAATACCACATAATTAAATTGTTATATATGCTTTCAACACAATTCTCACAAAATGTGTACACAGTTTCAACAGAAAATTCAATTGTATATGATTGCCACTGTGCCAAGCACTCCCCTGGAGGTGTCTATGGGCCATCTTAGAAGCATAACACCCTGTGTCATTGGCAATATAGTACATTACTTTTCACAGAAATAACATAAGAGAATTGTAAGATAGCCAGTTTTAACAATTACACTTGCAATGAAAGTTAAATAGGCTGTTTTTTTGAGAAAGAAAATGTCTGCCAAAAATGCATATGCCAACAGTAATCTATAAGAAGTGCATACAAATAAAAGTTCCATTTTCTAATGCATGTATATAAAAATTTTCTTTGTAACATGTTAACAAATCTAGAATGTACTTGAAAAATACAATCATATTTTAACAAGATCAGAAGTCTTATCTGCAGATAAATCAAATGGAATAGCAATCTTCTATGTTATACACATATAGGTTTCCTCACCTTCAGTTTCCTAGCTACACAGTTACCATTTTATAGTGTAAATTCAGGCCTCTGAGCATGGTGAAGATGCAGATGATGTGCGGACTCATTAGGATTGCTGAATCCCAAACTTTTGACTTTGTATAGCAGGTGTAAATATAGTGTAGGCGCTACCTCAGTGTTAATTGCTAATGAATTGCAACTGTGAATGATTAGTCGGAGGGAGAAGAAAGACACAACAGCAATTCATGCTACCTTATCTGCACTGGGTACGTCACCCAGGATACACTTAGAATGTGTAGAAGTGATAGTAGCAAGTGTTTAAATAGAAGTGAACAACCCACAGTTCACATTTTTATTCAGTAATAGCTAAACTCTGCTGCCTATTTTGATATCTTTTTATTCACAAAATATATAACAACAGTAACAAATAACTATGTAAAAAAGTACTCATTGCCCATTCAAAGAGAAAAAGAAAGCAAGGTTGATATTATGATAAGATATGATCAAACAACAGCCTCCAGCAATCAATAAAGTAAGAGTGGAGTTTCAAGCTGTGAATTGGGTGTTTGTGAGCTATAAAGTATATAATAGCTAACTGTTTAAATCCATCCTATGATAGAGAAGATCTGTCTTTCCAATTAAGAGTAATATAATATTTGATTAAAACCAAAAGAGAAATTAAGATATGGAGTTGCAGTTTGAATAACCTAGGTAAGGGGGGGGGGTGATGTGTAGTAGGGTAAACTTCCAAGACAGGGTAGACTTCTCGTAACCCATTTTGTCCAGTTGGACCCTTACGGAGCACCACAATTTGTAGACACATTTACATCTCCAAAAAATATGAATAAGGTCAGCTTTTTGGTTAGGACAGATTGGGCATAAATGGAGAAGTATTGGAATAGATTTCATTTAAGACACACGGGATAAGGTAAGCATTATTTAGTAAGATGAGTTGAGTGTTCTTGAGCTTTTTAAAGGGGATGACACATGAACATAGTTAAGTAGATTGTAAAATTTGGCTAGTTGAAACTGAGGAATCTTGGTCGAGCCAGTATTTCGAATGAATAACATCTTTTTGAGTTATAATAGTACTAATAAGTTTATAGACACTGGAAATCATTTTCTTTTTAAGTGAGAATATGTTCCATAAAGTTTTATAAGTTTTAATATATTTTGAGTTCAAAGTGGGTTCCTCCAAGATATTGTGACAGAAATAATTTGTCTTATGATGCTTGTATAATTTTTGGGAAGATTCATCTGTACCCTCATTACAGTAATAGATTCATGCTTGAAAGGGAAACAGTCTGATATAGATTTATATTTCAGAAGAGGGTAATGATCTAAGTTAATAATTTTCTTGTTTGATTTAAGATTAGGACTAAGGTGGAGTGGTTGTAGGGAATTAAAAGTGGGGAGTAAGTCTAATGATTTTTTAAAATTTTTTGTATAAAAGTTAAGTTTTAGTGACATGTGTATCTTATACTTATTCACATTTTCCCTATTAAGGAAAGGGAGGGCTTTGGGGTTAAAGTTAAATGATTTAGTATAATTGTAAAATAGTTTTACCCAAGTTGGGGACCAACCCATTAATTTAGGAGTAAAATCAGAGATACTTATTAATCTGCTACAGTTAATAATGTCATAGTATAATTTAAAATCTGGTAAACCTGGGCCACCCTTTTCTTTTGGGTAGGACAGGTTTTTATAGCTAATTCTAGTTGATAGAAGACCATAGGAAATTAGAAAAAGAGGCATGTAGGGACTTAAAGAATTTGTTATGAATTATTATATTAAAGGCATTAAAGATGTATAATAACCTAGGTAAGATATTCATTTTAATTGTGGCTACTTTGGCGAGAAATGGAAGATGGAGTTTTGACCATCTATTTATGTCCTTTGGATGTTAGACCAAAGGCTTGTAATGTTACAATGACAATATTGGGTAGCCTCTTGATGAAAAAAGACACCTAAGTATTGTAATGAATAATTAATTCTGATTTCCCTTGATATACTATCCATAGGCATTTGACAGTAAGAGTTGATAGGAAAGATTAATGATTTTCTGGGGTTTAGTTTATAGTTAGAGGGATTCAAAAAGGTATCAGTAGAGGATAGGATTTTCTGCAGGTCCAAATTAGGGAGAGAGTAGTAGAGATTTAAATCATCAGCATAAGCTGTTAGAGGAATATGAGTACCATAGAACATGGGAATGTGGTGTAAAGTTTTTTGAGTGATTAATAGAAACAGAGGTTCAATATAAAAGTTAAACAAGTAAGGAGACAGCAGGCAGCCCTGCCTCGCTCCAGCCTTAATATCAATTCTGGAGGACTACTGTTTATTCAAACTCTGCTGCCTTTGCTGAAACTTGTTTTTCACTGTCATGTCATTTTATCATACAGTTGAAGGACAATGACACAGAATGCCCTATGGATTGCATGTCTAAAAGTACAGCACAGATAAGAGAAGAGTGAACACAATGCAAAGAGAAAAATGAGCTGCATTGGTGCAAACAATACTCATCACTGGTTGTATGAAAACCCATTGCAAAAAATGTGTAGGCAACACATACAAACAAATGAGAGTGTACAAGTGTATATTTCTTGTTAATATTGTGGAGAAAATGAGACTTGCTTATATGCACACTGATTTACTTTCCTGCTGCAAAGTTATTTCTGTGGCAAAATTTTGATTGCATTTGGCAAGTTCATTAGTGAGGTGTGTAAAAATCTGTAAGATGTGGTAAAATGTGTGTTTTAAAGTTTATGTTTTAAAGGAACAATCCTCCATTTAAACTACACTAAATCTGTCTGTGCACCAACCCCCTCTAAATTATATATACCAACTCCGAGATTGCACTACATTGAGAAAAGGGTAAATTTTCTGATCCTCACTGTACCGTGATCTCCATTCAGAACTGCTGAGATAGATTTAGTGTAGCCTGAGTTTAAACAGAGAAGTGTTCCTTTAAGTGAAGACCAGACTTCTGGTAAGCTATATAGTTTGATGTTCCAGTTTTCAATATTGTACGCTTTTAATTAACAGGAGTTTTGCCATTGTGGGCTCAGTGTTTTTTAATTCAATAATATGGGGCTTCAACATTCTGAAGTAGACCCAAAAAATATACCTGTTGCCCAGCCTTCCCTGTGGCAACTAGTGTAAGTTTATGGCCACAAAATAGGTGATACATGGTTGTAATCTAAGTTTTAATTATGTTGTTCCACACAATTTATAAAATAAAGAACAATATAAAAATACTTAGACATAACAATAACTATGTGTAGCAGTGAATATCATATGAATTATATGTGTGACTGAGGGTATACTGACAATTATGTTTCTGTACTTAAGATTGTGTTTTCTGTCCTGAGATGGACTTCATACTTCAATGATAGTTATACATGAATGTATAAACCAGGACAATGTCAAATCACACACATAGATGGTTAACCATTCACTCTTAAATGTGTCTATATAATTAATGATCATGTCTGAAAAACACTTCCTCTGTAGCAAAGAGGTAAAAACACCTATGTGGAAGATTTGTATTGTCGATTTTACATAGGTTTGAACCTTAAATAGTAAAAAATTACTTTTATCAGTGTGTAAAACCACCAAAATATATATCAGGTCATAAAATTTATGTACTCCAATACATGTCTGAAAAGTTAACTCATCTAACATGTACATCAGCATCCAATCCATAAACTAAAACTAACAGTCACATTACCATTCCTAATTCATAAACTGCCTTCCTCTCTTTTTTTTGTATTGTTGCTCTCTGCTTAACATCATGCAAATGCAGTTAGCATGGTTGTGTGGATTTGCACACTGACAGTTAAACGCGACATCACAGATTGGCAGGAAAACACTTTAACTTTTGCTGTGTGACCTGTGCAGGCATGGCAGGAGCTGGAAGGGAAGTTGCCCAATTTATGGATCAAAGATTGGGTGTAGAGGAGTCCAGAATATTCATTAAACTTTATAGGTTTTTGCAGGGAGACTATACTGAGTTTCAGTATAAATCAGAGGCTTGGAATAGTCTTGCCAAGGCTGTCTTCAGTGCAACTAGCATGTCATACACTGGACAGAAATGCAGGCACCACTTCAATGAGCTGAAAAGGTGCAAGCAGGCACAACTCAACTAGTGGCTGGATGAGTTTAGGACTGCTGACATCCCACGGCTGTGTAAGTATACAAATAAAGATACTGTAAATTATACTCAAAGCTGAAAATAGGCAAGACTGCTATGCATAATGCTCTTCTCTAATCTATATTTTACAGGAGATTGCAGTGAACAGGGATGCCCATGATGAACATTTAAAAAGATTAAGAGAAGCAAGGAGTATGTATGCAGCACAAAATAATTATTATTGAATTAAAAGTATTGCTGTTTTATACATTAGTAGCAAATTATGCATGCATATGTTAAATGTAAAATCAAGCATACATGCTTCATTCTGTAGCTGAAGGTAATTGTAGGAGTCAATTGCAATACTGTATTTAAAATTTGTGGGCACAAATTCCACAAGTAACAAGTACACAGTAAAGTAATGAAAACATATTAAATATTAATTTCAACATAATTGGCATAAATGCCATGTTGTTAACGTAATCTGTATTATTTTAAAATCATATGTGGAATATATATTGCAAGGATTATTTGGAATAATTCTCAGTCCTATTTGGTATTTTCAAAAAGTATGTAAAAGTAAAAAAAAAAAAAAACTTGTTTTGTAGCAATTTATTATATGTGACATATGATGGTTCTAATTATCTTTTTTTTCCCTCTTTTCTCTTACCCCAACCATTAGCTCTTTTTTTATTAATATTCTGACAAGGGAGCTAGGCCAGCCAGTACAGCTCAGCCTTGCATCCCTCCAGTGGCTGCCACATCAAAGCCCAGCACATCTGGGACACAACCTAGCAGTACTGCCATTGCACTACCTGGGCCCTCAACATCAGATAGCATTACCCCAGCAGCTGGTGCAGTGCCTAGCTCTCAACCTCTTAGCACAAAAAGTCTGGAGAAAGTCAAACATAATGGGGGGGGGGCAAAGCCCCCCAAATAGGGACACATTTTAATTTTAAATATTTTTCTTAAAATCTTAGAACATTGCTAGAATAAAAGGTCTTGTGCTACCATGTTTTTTTCTGAAGGATATGAAGTCTGGAATTCAAATGTCTGCCATTATTTAGTGAATTTAATCCTTACTGATTTGCCACAAAAAATCCAGAAAACCACACATTTTATGAGGAACAGACCCAAAATATGAAGCAAAAATCTGGACATTCTGTGAAAATCTGGGCAGTTGAGAGGTATGGAGTGGTACCATCTGGGATTATTGGTAGAGGTGGTGATTTTGTCACCCAGCAGGAGCTGGTAGGTATGCTGCAATGCTGTAGAAGGTACCATTGGAGCATGCCTCAGTTATATGGAGAAGATGCTTGCTGGAATGCTGCAAAGAAAAAAAAATCAAACACTCCAACAGTAAGCTGAGGAAAAGGACAGTGATTACAATTCTGAGGGTGAGGACTAGATTTTCACTGTCCCCATGCTTGATGGGCATGGGCCTCAGATGTCTTTTCCCTATCCACAATCATAATGTCATCCAAACGTCTGGGTTCCTCACCATCTTTGTCTCTGTCTTGTTTGTCCTGTTTGACTGCAACCACTTCCTCACCTACCCAATGTAGGTGACCCTGAAATACCTATGTCCCTTACCCAACATTCCTGTCTTACTGAAATAAAAAATAAAATGGACGCCTGTCCCACCAAAAAAAAAGTTGTCCCATAAATAGCTGTCCACTTCACACATGTGCCTTCTTGACACACTTGACTTGGTCCAAGTGGGTATACAGCATGATGGTGTTGTTGTCACCCATCATTGTTGAGGTGACTGTCCAAATTTATCCAATATACTATCCATGGTCATTTTACACAGTTCAAGAAGTGGATAGCTATAGTTCTTCCCTAATTCCTTCCTGCACATTCCTATATTGCTTCCTATTTGCTTTCCCCCCTTTTTGCACTCCGATTTCACCACTCCTATCTACTCCATTTCACACACCCTTAATCTGGTCAAAAAATAGAATCACACACCACACACATGGCAAAATGCCCCCTATTGAAGCCCTTCACTTTTTGTCCTTTACATTTGTGTGGAGTTTGGCATCATGCACAAATGCCAAGCAATGGTGAATGTCTCTTCAATTCCTATGGCATGGTATGGTTAATTCTGTACAATGTTGCTTGAACTCACTGTGCTAAAGGTACACACAGTTAAAGCAGAGTGAAGGCACTCAAATTATAGATGTACTATAACATTTATTTGCACTTTTGATTGTATAACACTGCAAATTCATATGTGCACTGTTGACATAAATTACTTGACTGATGTTTGTTGTTATAAACTACTTCACTGTAGTCATTACCTCTCACATTTGCAGAAATTATCACATTTAATTATGCAATGCCATCCTGAAAACATGAGTACAAAAATTAGACTGAGCTGGATCCGGACCGTCTCATTCTGTTTAAAATATGAACTCAATGCTGTTAGACCTTCTGACAGAGAAAGATAGCACCAGGTGTTTATCTTACAGTCAGTACTTTTCAATGTGACTGCCATGCCTCTCTGCTTTGCATGTTCGCACAGAGGAAGGCAAGACAACAGAAAAAATCACTTTTTTCCAAATTAAACAGAGGCCCACATTTGTTCGTAATTTAACTCAGAGCAAACAGGAAATGCTATAGCAGTAGTACTTCATGTTTGAAAAATTACAACACAACATTTTCCAAAATAAAATACAGTATGAACACAATAGTGTATGTCAGCTATTTCTGACATCAATTTATATGCATAAAAACTTCCCAAGTTCAGGTTGTATTCATCCAATGTGAATGGCACATGCACAAACACTTTGCCATTGATCATGCAAATCAGTTGCTCAGTGGGGCACTGTGGACAGAACATGTGTTAATATGTTTAATGCCCAGTTAGTCTTCATCCCATTATAATTCATGTAAAAGCACAACCAAAGGGAAGGCACATGTTACTAACTGAACACATATTTATGCAGACTCATGTGGCCTGCACCCATGCCCTTGAAAATGGATATGTCAGTAGTAGTTCACAAGTGTCAACTACACTACAGAAATAAATGGCACAACTGCATTGTTACATTATTTAAAGCTTTATACTGATAATACACATTCAGTTTGTCTTATACCTTAATTAATGAGGACATCAGTTCATCACAAATATGAACAAACATACATACATAATTGCATCCATGCTGATCACAAAATATACATGTATCTATGTGTAACTGTAAGTGTTTAAACAACATATTGAGAAACAGGTGCACATCTCATTTTTGCAACATGCATTCCTGACAACTTTTTGTATAAAGTTTGAGAAACTGATTTGAAAGTATAGATGCACATTGGAAACACAACAGAAAATACAAAGTCCACACTTTTCACACCACTCTCATAACAGGATATGTTACCTACATCATTAACTACTGTGTTCTGTGGATGGGAACAAAATACTTACACGTGGTTTAACTTAACACAACAACCACCTTATGCATGTCTCTATGTATGTGTAAGTGCGTGTGTGCATAGTCAGAAGGACATGACTCTGTATCCTATTTTTAGAAATCCAGTCACATGCAGAACAAATATTTTGACAGTTATACACGCCTACACAGCCAGTTCGTACAGGCCTCACAAGTTCTTCTCCCAAGCATACAATGATGATGTAATCCACTGTAAATTGTCCAGCAACATTGTAAAAGTCAAGCTTGTTCCATGGCACTTGCATTAAGTACTGACTTTTTTAGCTTGTGTTACTGGTTAGGTAGGGGTTCTAATCTCATTGTAGTAAACAGGAGTGTGTGTGTGTGTGTGTGTGTGTGTGTGTGTGTGTGTGTGTGTGTGTGTGTGTGTGTGTGTGTGTGTTGTCAGAATAGCATAAGTCTGTATCCTACTGTCAGCAATCCAGTCCCATGCAGGGCAATGTTTCTGAGATTCTTACATGCGTACACAGCCAGTTCATAGAGACCTCCCCACATATTTTCCCAAACATACAATGATGATGATGTCATTCACTCTAAATTGTCCAGCAGCAGTGTAAAAGTCAGACTTATGTTGTGGCACTTGTGTTAATTACTGACTTCTCTACCTTGTGCAACTAATTAAGTAAAGGTTCTAATCTCACTGCAGTCAAGTGGTGTGTGCAAAGTCAGAAGAATATGCATCTGTATTCTACTGTTTGTGATAAAATCCCACGAAGAACAGATTTTGTGACAGTTGTACATGCTTATACAGTCATTTCATACAGGCCTACAAGCATTTCCTCACAAATATACACTGCTTAGGTAATCACCTATAAATTGTTGTCTGACACTATGAAATCCAGACTTGTGTTGTGGCTCTTGGATAATTACTGTGTTCTGTAGCTCATTAGATAGGGGTTTTAGTCTCACTACAGTCAACTGCTGTGTGTGTGTTCATTCAACAATCAATATGGTGACACATTTTAGAATGGCATGTGAGCCCACACTTATGTCAGATACTCCTCTAAACATCTTCTTGTAACATACACTAATGATGTCATCCTGTATAAAATGAATTTTGACAGTATTCAATTGAAACATGTGCTCTGGCAGTAATGTTAAGTACTCTGTTATACAGCTTCTGTAACTAGATATTTAGGGGTTCTAATCTGACAGCAGGCAATGAGAGTGTGTTTATATTCATATCATATTTTTGACAATTTTTTATACTAAGATGTGACTCCACATCCATGTCAGATACTCCTCCCAACATGTTCATCTCAGCATACAATGATGCTATCATACTCTATAAAGTGCAATGTGACAGTGTTAAAGCCATATTTATGTGGTAGTGCTAGCGTTACATTGTATGTAATACAGCTTCTATACCTTCCCAGGTGTAATGTGCTAATCAGACCCAGTGTACTGCTGTGTATGGTTGGTGGTATATTATGGTCATTTTATGATCTTTTGAATTGCTTTTCATTTCAGTACCACTTAGGAGAACCTTTAATATAATCTCATGCATCAAACATCCACCTTTTACCTCTGCCCACATGACATCCTTCCTGCAGAGAAGTGGAGGATGTCTTCATCTCCAAGATAAATACACACATCATGAAGCAGAGTCCTTCCATGAGCATCTACAAGCCATCTCTGGACCACTGGATGTGTGATTGCTAATTCTAGCATGGGGAAGTGTACATGTGACATATGCAGAGAGGTAGTATGTAATGCAATCAAACAAATGCACAAGTATGCACATAGACTTACTATCTTCCATCCTATAGAGATAGTGAGTTTGGTTTAAATGGTATAATAATTGATAGGATTTTATGTCATGTTGGTTGTTAGCTTAGTAATGTACTATGACCCTATGAACATCTCACACTTCAATATTGCTGTCATCGACATGTGCTATGTTGAGATGTGGATTACGGTAGACTACAAGAGGACATTACAATCTGTGATGTTAGGTAATGTATTGATGGCCACTGCTGCATTTAATTATGTGTTTTTTTTCTGTAACAGCTGATACTATGTAATTTTTGGCTTAATGAAGCATGTGTTTTTGTAGTGGAACAGATCAACATACTTGCAGTTCTCATTTAACCATCACAGTGACAGCTGTAGTATGGCACATGTGTACATGTGCATATCTACAATCATTAAATGTTCTGTGACATACATCAGTATAAATTCATACTGATTACATGGGCACAGAAGTCTTGTTTCCTCCACATGTTGTAATGCTGTGATATACACAAAAATAATACATGCTTTGATTCAATTGCAACCTTGTAGAATTCATTGCATATGCAATTGTGTTGCTATACCCCAGGATTATTGAGGTGGTCACCAGCACCATTGTATGACTATCAGAATTTGTGTTGGTAGACAATCTCCTGACTGACAGTTTGTCTCACATTTCACCACCATCTCCCCACTGGCCATCAGCCAAAGTATACATGCAAACATTATTCAGTTTATTTTCTCAGAGCAGCTTATCTGTGCACTCTCTAAGGCTAATAACACATGATCAGTGGACCCTGACAACATCCCTCGTTGCCTATACCATTACTTAAAACCTGAATTCACAGTTCCCTGCTGACACAAATCCCGTATGCTTCAAAGAGATAAAGCTTGGAAATCCTGGATCAAAACTAAGGAATTACCCTCAATTCATATTTATAGACATCTCAGAAATCTTACTAAAAAACAAATTAATGCTGATAAAAAGTCCTTCTTTACCACTGCCCAGCTAAATAAATCCAACCCTCATAAGTTTTGGTTGACCATCAATAAAATTCTTTCTCCAGGCTGCCCCTCAAACCCCTCACCCTACCCAAATACAACCCCTCTGGAAACAGCTACCCTACTTAATAAACATTTTATTGACACTATTCAAGCACTCTTATCATCCAATGGCAACACTACTCTTCTGACTACCCCTCCCAACCCATCAAAGGCTAATACTTTCTCCTTATACCCTGTTCCTACTTCCTACATCCAATCCCTTATTCTCAAACTTAAGACCTGGTCTTCTTCCACTTATAATCTACCTCCTACCTTTCTCAAACTGGCAGCTGATTCAATAGCTTACCCAGTGTCTATACTAATCAATAGGTCCATTCAGGAATCCACTGTACCTACCCTTTGGAAATCCTTTTTCACTATACCGCTACACAAAGGTGGTAACTCCACAGACCCATCTAACTAGCATTCCATAGCTATCCTATACCCCCTCTTTAAAATTCTTAAAAAATGCATCCACTCACAACTTCTAAAATACCTCCTCCACCACAATCTTCTCACACCCACCCAGCATGGTTTTTGTCCCAACCATAGTACCACTACTGCCCTCCCATCCTTTACCCATACCATTGCTGAGGCTCTGGATAACAACAAACTTATTTTTTGTCTATTCCTAGACCTTTCCAAAGCATTTGACACTGTCTCCCATCCCCTATTACTGTCTAAACATGCAAGCCTCAATCTATCATCCTCCTCCCTAGCCTGGTTCTCCAGCTACTTATCCAGCAGACAGCAGTCTGTTAAATGGCACTCTTCCTCTTCACCATTCTTACCTATCTCATCTGGAGTTCCTCAAAGTTCCATCCTTGGCCCCCTTTTGTTCAATATTTTCACCAAAGAGCTCCACACATCTTGTAAACAATCCTCCCTCATCCAGTATGCTGACAATTACACTCTCATATCCATCTTAGACAACATCTCTGAGCTCTATGCACTCACTCAACATACCTTTTTAGCTACTGAACAGTGGCTAACCAGTAACCTACTCATCCTCAACCCTAAAAAGACCAAACTATTACTATTTCTACCCCGCTCTCTTTCTCACCACAAATCCTCCTTTTCTATCACTTCTTCTAATAACACAACTATTAAACTTGAAGCTCACACAAAACTTCTTGGAGTCATCATCGATGATGAACTAAAATTTAATATGCACCTTCTCCAAGTGTAAAAAAAGACAAACCAGAAACTAGGCCTACTTTATTGTAAAAAAAAAATGTCTAACTCCAAATGCTAGACTCTCTCTTTCACATGCTCTCCTCCTTTCCTCCTTTCTTAATGCTGCCCCTGTGTTCACCAGCATTCAAACAGCAACATTTAACAAACTCCAACAAACTTACCACAAGATAGCCAGATTCATCACAAAATCTACTTACAATACAAATCACTGCCTAGCCCTTTCATCCCTCCACTGGCTTGAATCCCCCAATTAATTGTTGCTATCACAACTTCAAATGCTACACTTCATTCTCTACAAACCTTCATCTTGCCCCACTCTCTCTTCCTTCATCTCTATCTACACACCTTCTTGCACTCTCCTGTCTTACAATCAGCAACTACTAAATACCTGCCTAGCCCTTTCGTCCCTCCACTGGCTTGAATCCCCCAATTAATTGTTGCTATCACAACTTCAAATGCTACACTTCATTCTCTACAAACCTTCATCTTGCCCCACTCTCTCTTCCTTCATCTCTATCTACACACCTTCTTGCACTCTCCTGTCTTACAATCAGCAACTACTACATACCTACCAACCTAAAAAAGCAATAGGCAAACTCTTATATAAACACTCCATCACCCAAACTTGAAGCAAATTTCCTAGAAACATATGTTTCACCATTCACCCATCTCACTTTAAAGAAAAACTCAAACATCATCTTCTTAATACCGAAATCTGTCCTTGTCAAGCCCTAATTCCTGTCTTCAGCTTGGGAACCATGTCTGTAACCTCGCTCTCAACAATATATTCTCCTCTATCAGCAGATAAATCTCTACTTTACTCTCATTATAATTGATCAAACTCTTGTTGTAAATATGTAAATAAATCTCTAGTCTGTAAACGTAGGATAGATATAACTACAAGTGTGCATTTTGCTGGTTGAATTTCTATTATTATTGTATTACCAATTTCTTAACATATTATGAATGTATATAGTGTCATTTTTCTGTAAACTGTATTGTTTCTTGGAGCTTTTCTCCTCAGGTCTCCACTGAAAATGGGCCACAAGCCCAGCTGGACTAACCCAGTTAACAAATGTCAATAAAAAATAAATAAACAGTTGGATCCCTACTTAAATACAGACTCCAGACAGACTATTTTCTTGCAGAATGGTGCATAGCACCAGTCACCTATCTGAATAAGGGGTGCCATCACCTGCTGCATGGAATTATACACCCAGAATCCTGACTCCTCTCATCTCTGAGGAAGAGCAATGACTCATCATGGACCTTAGAAAAAAAGAAATCTATCAAATGAGTACCAAATCTGTTTTTGATTTGTTAAGGCTACATAATTTCTGTTAATTCTGGTTGACGTCATCAAAAAGGTCACCAAGGGCACGCATGAGGAATAGAATCTTACCCTGCATAACTTGACCTGGCAAAGGCATTTGACAAAAATCCACAATCAGGTATTACAGAGAAACTAGAAACAAGGAATCACAAAGCCAGGTAATCAAAAAAAAAAACTTTTATTTAAACTGTGAAGTTTAAATAAAAGTTTTTTGGATTACCTGACTTTCTGATTTCTTGTTTGTGGATTTTGGTTCTTTCCTGTGGTTCTGGTGTCATTGGGATATTACAGACAGGATGCCTAATATCAATGTGTGTGAAGTCACTTCTAGGTAGAGTTCAGTGACCAGGTCCATACCTCAGAGTTCTGTACTAGGCCCTTTCCTGTTTGTATTTAAGTCTCAGAAGTCAAGACAAACTTAGACATCATTTGACTAAACAGTTTTAGTGACAACTGCAAATTGTGGACAATCATTGAATCCAAGAATGCTATTGATATACTGCAGAAAGTATTAATACATAACAAATGATTGTTGCCAGATAGTTAAGTGGAACTTGCACCAGCATGTGACCACAGAGGTGACAAATCCTTTGTAGGTAGCACATATCCTGAGCATGGGCAGGCCATACACACATCAAAGGACATTATAGTCCTACTGGTCTTAGCCCTTGCAAAACCAATAATTCTGTACAATGCACCCTTTTGCATGTACCTCACAACTCAGCATGTATCACCTTTAGCTCAGTAAGTTTCCACACATCTTTTTATTCATACATAAGCATTATTTGTGATGTATAACCATTTGGAGTTGACAGTGCAGTCTTCTCTTCAAGGTGCTATACAAGATGCATGTGTGATAAAGTCTTGCTGTGATGCACCAAGTAAATACACGGCTCATTGACAACGTTGATGGCATAAGTTATAGTCATGTAAATGAGGATTGTGGCATATATGTGACATGCATCCTTCTCAACTAGCCAGGATTGTTTCTAATTAAAAATACAGGTGTACCAGTGTCCTTTTTAACATCTCCAAAAGTGGTCATTTTTGAAGAAGGTGTGCTTGATTTTACTTATAGATTACTGACAAATCATTATTTTAGTACAAGTGTGTTCATTCAGAACATGTTAATAAATCACATTCACATATTTTATGTCAATGACACAGATTTATGGTGGTATTATCCTGATATTGTCCATGATTGTGCATGCTTCTGTCTACTGTTGTCCATGACCCTGTTGCTGTGTCCCAATTTGCTGAGACCTATGCTGACATTACATTTACATTCGAGCAACTATTTTGGCACATCTTCACAATATGCACATACCCCCTGTTCTATATACTGTCCTTGCTAAATGTCCTCTCTAGTGATCATGAAAAACAAAATGAAATGCACAAACTAGTATAAACTAAACATAATACTGGCTTATGGAATAAAGAGAGAGTCGTATCTAATGTTAAGCGCTTTTCATTTACTGCATTAGTAAACTTCATCAGACAAAATCAGTATAACAAATTCACAACAGTTAAATGGTTTAAAATTTGGCGCCCTTTTTCTAAAACAGGAAATGACATCACAAACCTAAAGATTATGCTACTTCCCCATTGCATGTACCATTATTCATGAGTAAATGAATATTCATGTATATTGCTAAACATTCCAAATACACCAAATACAAACAATATATAGAACTGTATAAATTAAAAATTATTATAAAGTGCCTAAGATATTGTGTGAATACATTTATATAAATAAAATATTCATTTTAAAAAATATATATTGTTCATAGGTTAGTACTAAGCGAACTGCCCTTGCAAGCCATTTTAAGCTTAGCCAATTATCCCTTGTGAGACTCAAATGCTGTACTTTGTGTTTTAAAGGCAAACACCTTAACCATTAGGCCATCCTCCCAACCCTTGGCATTAACCAAAGCAACCTTTATCTACTCAAAGCTTTTAATTTAAAAATGCTGTTAATACTGCAGGTCATTCATAAGAATGAAGCATGAGCTGCCATATAAGTTCTGGCTTTTCCAATTGTAGTTCCCAGGGACCACCTCAATTATTAATAAGCACTTGCTGCAATATTGCAAATCTAAAATAATGATCATGTTGTTCATGCACATGTTTAGCTAGTGCATTATTTAACTGATCTTTCCTTATTGCATACATGTGCTCATAAATTCTTTCCTTGAGAGACCTGGTGTTTTTTCCTATATAAAATGCTGGACAGAGTTAACATACTGCAACATATATTACCCCATTAGAATTACAATTACATTTGCCCTTAATAATATATTATGTGCCCTTTATCTGTATGCATTGGCCTTGATGTATGTGTCTACAATAATTGCATATTCTACATGTATTCATAATACCTACTGATTTGTTGGCTATGCAGCCTGTCCTGCCATTCTCCAATAAATTTTTAAAGTTACTTGCTCTCCTTGCCACCATTTTGAAACCATGACAAAATTTTGTTCTAATTCAAATCTTCATCCATAAGTGTCCAGTTTTTCATCATACTAGTCTTAATTTCATAAAAATGTGTATTAAATGTTGTTATAAACAGTGCAGCATTGTCCAGGCAGTGTTCACTCTAAGGGTATTGTGTTATTGTTATATGATAAAATAGCTGCAAAATGACCATTTGATCTTTTTGTATTTACCTCATTATACACTACTCTAAGGATATGACTGGGATAGCCTCTCTTTTTAAACATGTCAATCAAATTATTGCACTCTATTTCAAAGTCCTTTACCAAGCTAACCATTCTTGCCACCCGGACAAGCTGTCCCTTAACTACTGATTTCTTATTAATTACCGGGTGTGCACTAGAAAAATGCAAGAATGAATTTGAGTAGGTCGGTTTTCTGTAAATATTTGCTATGAATCTTTTATTGTCCAAATCCTTACTCAAAATAACATCCAAAAATTAATTTCGTTATTGTCCACTTGTTGTGTGAATGTCAAATAAGAAGTGGTTGTGTTAATATATGAGAGAAATTAATCTAGTGCTGCTTGACTACCCTTCCAAAGGATGAATATGTCATCCAAATACCGTAAATATAGGCTAATATGCTGAAAAAAATCACTACCATAAATGTACTGCTGTTCCCACACAGCCATAACTATGTTCGCAAAAATTGTGCCACAAGGTGAGCCCATGGCTACACCCACCTGTTGTAAAAAATATCTGCCCTTAAAATAAATATAGTTGTTTTTAAGAACTATTTCCAAGAGTTCAGTATACAAATTAATTTTGGACTGTGTAATCCCCTGTGCACCTAGAAAGATTTCTACAGCCTGTATACTGCCTTCATGAGGGATCACAGAGAATAGGTCCTTGATGTCTACTGTTACAAATATACTCTGATTACAATACTGTGTATGTTTAATTAACCCATGGAAATGCCATGAGTCTTTGCAAATTTGGGGACATTTCATTATCAGACTTTTTAAACTGTTATCCAAATATTTTGCGCATGCATAAGTTATAGAATTACGACCATCTACTATTGGTCATAATGGCGGATTATTCACATTCTTATGCACCTTTGGTGCCTTACATATGGTGGGTATTATAGGGAAATAGTATTTAAATAGTTATAAGTGCCAATATCTATTCTATTTTCAAGAAACATATCATTAAGCTCCATATGCACCCTTCTATAAGCTACATTAACCTCATACTTACTAACCTCCTGATATGTATCTGTATTAAGTATATCTAACATTCTTTGTTCATAATCAAATGTGTCCATTATAACTAAGCCCCCACACACACACACCATCAGGCTTCATCATTCTCAAAGACTGATGCATGAGAAATGACAAATTAATTCTCTCTTCATCTGTTAAATTATCATTCAAGTGTTTTTTGATATTCACCATATTCCTGATATCCAACTCACATATTCTTTCATATGATGCTATAATTGGATGAAGTGGGGGGTTAAATGTACTATGGATACGTGTTGCATCAGGGGGTTCAGAATATGCTACTACCAATGCCAAGGTCATCATAGCCAAAGGTAGATGAGCGGTCAGGGGGTAACCACCAGCTGCTGTGGGTGTAGGCAGATGTAGGCATGCTCAATATCCCCTTGCAATACATAGTACACTTAGTCACCACCTAAGAGCCTAAAACCTTCCTCCTATGCACGTATATATATATATATATATATATATATATATATATATATATATATATATATATACTAACATTGATGCCAGGTAACTGTCACAACCTGTGCCTCCCCATGTATTGGCTGGGTATTGCTTGCATCAGACAGAGTCAGCCCTGAACTAAAGCTGTGGCAACTGCTGCATTTACAAGGTAAGTCTTGAACCTGGAGTGTATTGTGTAATAATATGAATGAGTGGTGCTGTAAGCAAGTAAAAGGTGGGAGATGTGTACAGAAATGACCTTAACATGTGACAGCAGAGACTTATTTGACTTCTAAAGAAGTAGGCCTCAGGCATCAAAGAGCCAAACAATCATACCTCTGAAAAGTACTGATGATCACTGCATGCCCTCAGTTTAGCACCATACGTTTGTACTGGAAAATCATTTTAGAGAAAAGTTAGGAAGTAATGAAGCATGACAGTGGCACAGGAAAATAACTTTCTTGGGTGGCGTAAGCCAGAGAACCTTGTTGGCTAGGCTTACATAGGCCCTTGGGCCGATAGCCTAGTACCTACCTATGAACCTATGAATCTATACACATTGCAGTTTCAGTTTTCACAACCCTCACAAGATCATTCACAATAAAGTTGGGAAATTGTGATGCTATCAACTGTCTAACGTTCCAAGGCCAATATAAATCAAAGGGACAATTACCAGTTCAACACCACAAATGCAGATATACTAAGCACAAAGTCAGCTATGCACTCTGAGCATCAGACACAAAGCTTATATATCCCTGAATCCAAAAGATGGAAGACAGGGACGTGGCACAGTTATCATCACTTGCACAGGGTGTTGTGTAGGGTCAGGAAGCCTAGCCTGACACAAAAGGTCAAAGAGTGTGTTTGAGTAAGAAAGAGAAGCAGGCAAACATTTAGATAAACCAACAAATGGCCACTGTGAGACAAAATGAGCTTTAAGCTTCATGGCTGAACCATGTAACTGTAGTGTGTGTGTCTGTAGCAGTCCCCCAGGTGAAACTGGTGTATGGGTGTCTGCATAAACACAGCCAAGCTCTGTGCTAGCTCTGTGTCTTGGTATGTCAGACAGGTGTGAGCCATGCATGGTATAGGTGACAGTTCATTGCTGTCCTCCCCAAACACAAGAACTGGCTCTGCCAAGAGTTGTACTGGCACATCCATGCCCAAGGTCAGATGCACTGCTGCTACCTGAATGTGACTGATGTCTGCTGGATGAGCTTCCTTCATAGGGATGCTCAGATCCAAGGCCCCATGGCCTGCCATTTCTGGGTGTAGATAGCTCACCCATTGTTGGAGCAGTGGAAGTACTGTAGCATGATTGGGCAGGGCCACGTTGGCTAACAGCAGATGATGTGGTGGACCTAAGTCAATGAGGATGCCGTTCCCCTCCCAGCAGATATTCCATCATAGACAATGTTAATTGCATGACAGACATGTCTCGTTCCATCACAGACACTACTCATTCCAACATGTCATTCATCTGATTCATTGAACTGGCAACACAGTGGAGGCAGTCATGCATGTCAGCCACTGCCACATCTACAACCCTGCATATTTGTCTGGAGCACCTATGGGAACATACCTGTGCCTCCATGATGGCCCTAAACATATTTTTAGTGGCACAGGAAGAGACAGGTGAATCAGGTGGAGGAGGGATAGCAGGCCTCCTCTGAGTACTCCTAACAACCATCCTGCATGGCACCTTGCCCACACTTTGGCTACAGCCAGAGTCAACAAGCACTGAAACCACAGTAACCACACTTCGCTGATCAATGGCCTCAACCCTCCACCTGTCCAATATCTGACAGCTCACTGAAATGGGTAGGCATAGGTCTACTGGCTGTGTCTGATGGAATTGCAGGGGATAGCTGTATGTCAACTTCAGTGTCAAATTAAACCTCTGCACCTCATGACTGTACTTCTGTTTGGCCAACATCATTATCAGAGTTTGCTGATACACTGACATCAGGTGGCAGAGGTACCATACTTCCACTGTCATGATTACCTATAATGAAAAGCAACAAACACAGGAAAAAAATAATACCTACACTACTATAGTCAAATATATGCTAACAAACTAACAGTGATGCCACTATTACATACAGTACAGCAATACACACAACTGGCCTGACGTCAACATCACACACTAAAATATTTCTTTAAATTGCTCAGCAGTACTGACATAAAAATGTTTGGCTTACCATCTTCAGATGAGATTCTCCTCTGCTAGCCAGAGGGTCCTGGAAAAAGTTAAGCAAAAGGTTAAGGAAACATCATGACAATTAACAGTAACACAGGGGGTAATAGTTTTACCCCTCTATGTTTCCATTAATCATACTTTCAACAAGAACTTGGCTGACAACTCCAACCTAAGCTAATCATCAGAATGTGCTGTTAACTGTAATAATCTTCAACCCCCCCCAAAAAAAAATCTTGTGACACAGAAATAACATATTGATTTCAATTGTTTTACTATACAACAGTATTCAACTCTTGAGATATCAAAGCCTACCTGGAAGCTTCTCCTTGGACATGCTTTCTGTCCCTGACACTGTTGCACTGACATCTAGTAATGCTGTTCTGTACTTTCCTGGGAGCTGCCTGAATCCCTCACTGTGGCCAGGAACTCTTCATTCAGTGTTAGTGGTGGCTCCATAGCAGGCTCTCCCCCCTAGTAACATTTGGTTATGGCCCACTGCATCTGCTCTTCTCTGTGCAGATGCGATCACGTCATTGGCCCTAAGGTGCACCTGCTCATATGCCTGCCATGGCCACCCATGGCATTCACATCATCCACAGTCTGCTGCCAAATTTGCATTTTGCATGCCATACCTCCCCATCCCCTTTCAAGCAGGAAGGCACCATGTTTCCTAAAGGCATCCACTATCACCTGATTTTCAGCATCAGTGAAGGGTAGTCTCCATGGATTGACATGACTGCATGGCATACTCCAAGGTGTTGTAAAAGACAACAGAAGGATAATTCACATAAGTGTCACATAACTACAAAATAACTGTTCTCGGATAAAACAGAAAAGGTAGCCTCTCACCGACTGGAGAAACATAAAACAGTCTATAGATGTGAACTATGAACAACAGGCTGGATGCAAAAAAAAAGGAGAGTAATAATAGCAACGGGTCCCCTTCAGATGATAGAACTTTTAAAAGCTCGATTTTCATATGGCCGAGACCATATGATTGAACTAGTAAAAGTTTGAATAGTCTGAATGAAGATCGCTATACAGCATGGAATGGGAAGAGTTCCCTTTTCTGCAATGTAGTGTGATCTCGTAGTTGGTATATTTAAATAGTGGAGGGTGTGGGGGGTGCAGGGGGGCTTGCCCCCCTGTTCCAAATGTTTTTTTTTTTTTTGGTTTTATTTTTTTTTTACATGTTCGAACTTTTAAATATTTGATCATATGCTCTCGGCCATATGAAAGTGAAACATTTGAAAGTGTGAGCATGTATAGTAGACCCACAGCAACATATCCTTGTTTGGGCCATAACAGTAATGTAGCTTTGCTCCCCACCAAAAGAACAGGGAAATTACATATTTTCTTAACACTCCATCTTTGAAATGCTAAAAGTGTTATCTAAGGAACTGTCCCTGAAAGATTTATACATACTTATTACAGAGCATTCCATTTTCACATATTGTCAATCATGTATACCTGTGAAATGCCTTAACAAACATGCTCATGGCATCAGTACACTTCTAATTAATGCTTACAGATAACTGTAAAAGCCTTTGCTTCAGATTTTAATTAATTACATTCCAGCATATACAGTATGTAGCTGACAAAATATGATTATACCTCCTGAAGTACAATAATCCTCTGTGCAGATGTATCCCTAAAAAATAGCATATGTTCAGTTTTCTCCACATAAACAACTCTCCTCACCATCAGTTTGCCTAGCTACACAGTTGCCTTTGTATATGGTATAGATGCAGGGCTGTTAGCACAGTGAAGATGCAAATGAGGTGTGAACTGATTAGACTTGCAGAATCTCAAATACTTGGATCCTTGCAGGAGATATAAACATAGTGCAGGCACTCCTTCAGTCTTTGTTTTTAATGGATTGCAACTGTGAACGATTACTGGTTGGGAAAAGGAAAACACAACGGTACTACAGGCTGCCTTACATCCAGTCGATGTATCAGTTTAGATCTACAAAGTGTTAGATGTAAAGTTGGAAATGTACGTAAGCAGCACACAATTATCAGGTTATGTTTCTTAACACCCAACCTGCCCTTCATTTGTTGGCAACTGTGTATGATATTATTTCCAGTTAATACCCTCATACATTTTAAGCTCAATGACATAGAATGGCTTACAGATGTCATGTTTCAGATTACTGGTAAGATAACTAAAGAATGGCCAACAAAGACAGAGAGGCACGACAGAGTTGTGTATTTTCAAGCAACAATCATAACAGTTTGTGTGATCACTAGGTGCACTACACCCAAAAATAATATATGTACAAATAGCACTTGCATGGTTTCATCTTACTGTAGATTATGTTGCAGTTGGTTATGTGCAGAATGATTTCAATTCCTTACTGTAAATCTGTGTGTGTGGCAAAGAAGGATAAGGAACCCATCTTGTGTGTGAAGGTTCTTTGGAATGAGAGTTCAAATCCAGACCTATATAGACATATCTTATGTGTCATTTTCTAGTATGCATGTCATAGACTGATTTTCCTCATTTGAACTATTATCCCTTTTTCCTTTTTCCTTTTTCTGTCTTGTTTTTTTTCTTTTAATTTTTTGGGCCAGTGTTTGCGTGATGCGGTGCTTAGTGCAATCACAGGAATGGAGGAAATGAATGGCAGGCTTGGCTGTGCTTATCTAGTTTGTGCAAAGCATTGCAGCATGCAAACTGGACAACTGGACCAAATAGGAAACAGACCAGACACAGACAGCCAAAAATAGAAACCAGATACATTAAATTAATTCTATTGGGCACCGTGCAAACCCACTAAGCAGCATTATGAGATGGTTAACAGAGAGAATTTAAGAATATTAGTAAATTAGGGAATGTCATGTAACCAGGCCTGTGGCAGCAGGTGTAAGTGAAGGGTAGGAGTACAGATGGTACTGGGTTTTAGTATATGGTGTGCAACTTTTTTTTTACTGCTGTGACACTGCAGTTTATAGCAATGAACTGAAATATGAACAAGTGTTATTTCATCTTTCTTGTGGCAACAGGTGTAAGTGTAGGACTTCCAAACACATGATCCTGGGTTGTAATACAGTACATTCCATACAATTTTACAGTTGTTCCACTTCCCATTTTAGTCACTTTCAGTTATAACAGTTTAGATAGTGGAGCTGATATTAATTATATGTATGTATGAGGGATATGTCACTATTACTGTGTTATTGACACATGACTGAGGGTATATTGTGTACAATATTTCTGTAAGTATAATTCTATCTGGACTTGCATGGCCTTCATATTTGCCTAAGACACATGCACAACTGCCTCTATATCCAAGAACCTTGTCAGGTCATACACATACATGTGTAACAACTCATACTGTTACCTATACATATCTAGGATTCTGAGTAGGGCTGAGCATAACTTCTTCTGTGGAAAAGATGGAAAATCAATGCTGTATAAGAACATGTTTTGTCCCTTATGCCTAGATTTGAATCCTGCAGTGTAAAAATCAATTTTCTCAGTGTATAAAGGTAAAAAATGTCTCAGGTCATTACATTTATGCCCCCAGTGCATGTCTGCAAACCTAATTCACCTAACAGTTACCTTCCAATTTCCAATATATATTTCCAGGCTACACTGGTAGACACCCCTCAAACTAAGGTCAAGTGTCAGATTAACCTTCCAGTTGCAATTATTTCATTCCTCAGTGCTTGGCACTGCTGCTTCCCACTTACCATCATGCAAATCAGGTGTGAGAACTCCAGTAAACACTATAACTGGAATTGGCGGGAAAGCATCAGTCTCCATTGCCCTAGATCTACTAGTAGACATGGTTGACATAAGTGGGGAAGATGCCAGGTTTAGGACACAGAGGTGGAGTGTCCAGGCTCCAGGCTATTTATTGGACTCCTAGTAAAGGTCTGTAGTCAAAGGCTTCCACAGGGGAACTATTCTGGCTCTCAGTACAAGTCTGAGGCATAGAATAGTTTAGCATAGGCTGTAGTAAGTGCCACTGGTATCCTGCACACTGGAGAACAATGTAGGCATCATTTTTATGACCTACAGATGAGGAAGAGGGATACTTTCAACCATTGGTTGGATGAATTTAGGACTACTGACATCCTACAACTGTGTAAGTATAAACTAAAGAGAGCACTTGTAAGACTTAGAAAGCTGAATATAGGTAAGACTAGTATGGATAACGGTTCTCTGCTCTGGTCTGTTTTTAACCCAGCTGCCAGTGATTGGACATTCAATGTCCAGGCCAATGGGGCTAGATTGGAAAGACTGAGAGAAGCAAGTGGTATGTATGCAGCAGAAGAGAAGTATTGTAGTATTAAATGTTAAAGATAGCTTTTTTGCATAAAATCAAGCTTTTATAGAGTTGTATCAAACTTAGCATGCATATCCTATCTGTAAAAGCAAGTATGCATGCTTTAGTCTGTAGCACAAACAAATGGTAAGAGTCCAATATTATACTTTAGTCAGAGGTTGTGTGTTCAAATACCACAATTCTGAACTATACAACACTGTTATTTCTTCAATAATATTTACATTAAATTGAAATGTCTACACCAGTGGCACAAATGCACTGTGGTAAACTGTAATTAGTATAATTGGAACACGCGTATGTGAATATATGCGCAGTTCAAGGATTACTTGCAGCAACCTGTAGTATAGTGTGTATCTGTTAGGAAGCATATTTAAATGTAAAACTTAAGATAATAGGGTTGTATAATTGTATTAATGCATTGTATGTCACATATGGTACTAATCTTATCTCTTTTTGTTCTCACCCCAACCCTTATCTGTCTTTTTTATTTTCTTTATTTTTATTTTATTTATTTATTTATTTATGCATTTATTTATTTATTATTTTAATTATGTGTCACCAAAATGGGTGTATGTTATCCACATGTATCTCATCACTAAATGCCCCACAGCACAGCAGAGTAGGCCAGCCTTAGTGAAGCAGCCTGCTCCTGCTCTACTGGCTCCAGCACCTATGTCCAGCATGTCTGGGAGTCAACCTGGTAGAACTGGCTCTGTTTACTCTACACTACCTGCACCTTCAGGTAGTCCTGCCCCAGAGGCTGATCCAGTGGTACCCTCCGGGAGCAGTGGCAGAGGTGGTGATTTCATCACCCGCAGCGAGTTGCCAAGGATGGTGCTTATGTATGGCTCGCCATTGGTGCATGCCTATGCTGGAAGGAGAGGCTGCTCTCCATCATGTTTTGGAAGAGGATGAGGAGGAAATGCCAAACACACCAGCCACCAGAGGAGTAAGTTGACAGTGATGACAGCCCAATGGGTGAGGAATCAATTCTCACTGTCTCCAAGCATGATGGCCATAGGCTCGGGTTGTCCCCACCTTCACCCCAGTCATAGTTCCCCCAAACGTTTGTGTCCATCACCATCCCTGTCTCTTGTCTTCTTTGTCTTGTATGTTTGCAGTTCCTTACCTCCTCAGCTTAACTGACCCAGGCATACCTCTGTCTCTTCTCGAACATTCCTCTCTTTCAAATAAAAAATAAATGAGCACCTGCCTCACAAAAAAAAAAAAAGATCCCATACATAGCTCTCCATTTTGCACATGTGTCATCTTAACACACTTAATTTGGTCCAATTGGCTATACAACATGATTGCTTTGTGGTCTTCCCTCTCTTTGGAGGTGACAGTCCAAATTCAGTTAATATTCTGCAGATATTTTCAGTTTACACTGTTAAAGAAATGGATAGCTATGATTATTTCCTACCTCCCTCCTGCACATTCCTGTCCTGCATTTCCTTTGTTCTTCCCCCTGCTTGCTCCCCATTTCAGCACTTTCCTCTCTGTCCCATTTTCACCACTTTAATCTGGTCAAAAAGTAGAATCACACTCAACACACATAAGTTGCTGAAAAAGCAATGGATTCCATCACATTTTAGGGTCTATGTTTGCACAGAGGTGCACATCATGCACCAATGTGCAGCAACAGTGAGTGGTGGCAAACTGCTGTGGTTACCTTTGTGCAATGCTGCTTAACCCTGCTGCAGTATGCCAACACACAGCAACACAGGTACTAAAAAGAATTCATGTCAGTGCATTATCAAGGTTTAAATATAAGTATTTAAAATTATTAGATACACCTGGATTTGAATCCAGTACCATCTGGACCCAAAAAGGAATGTGTCAGTGCATTTATATGTGCTGCCACAAAGCCACTTAAGAAGTAGGTGTGTTTCACAAGTTCAAAACTAACTGTCAGACTTTAGCAATGCAGTTCACATTTGCACACTGTGTAGCTATGCGCAAATGTGTATTTTGCATGTGCACACAGTTTGCCAGCCATCACACAAACCCGCTGCTCACCGCACTATTGAAATGTAAATATTATGTATTACTCCTGTTTACTGTACATTTCCTGTCTATGACATTAAATTACATGTGGAAACATTACAAACTGAAGGTCCTATCTAACAATATGTCACATATTTACAATACAGCCCTGTGTTGTCACCCCCAAGAACTGCAACCTTAGTGTGTCAGCATGTTTTCCATACATATATCACCTACACTACAGAAAATAATACCACATGTTGTGTAACACAGAATGCATTTCAATCTGGTAACATGCAGAACTACAGCTATTGACCCATAAGCCTAAAAATTCTTATCTGCAAGGCTAGGGAAGGAAGCAACATGGACCTTATTCACAGGAACATAGGTGACCTTCAACACACTTGACTTGATCCATTTTGTTTAGTCAAGGGTAGATCTTGCTTATTGAACCTTCTGTACTTCTTTGATACTGACCCCAAAGAACTGGATGAGGGATAACAGGACATAGCACCTATGTTGAGTTATCCAAGGCCTTTGACACTATCCCCCATTCATGTTTCATAGTGAAGATCTCCCATATGGGAATTAAGCTATACAGTACTAGATGGATAGCAAACTGGCTCACCAACAGTACAAACATTCTGAAAGTTGGGGACTGTACCTCATCCACTACCCCACTTACCAGTAGGATAGCACAAGAATCTGTGCTGGGCCCTCAATTGTTTGGAAACTACTTCCCTGAAGTTCAGGCAATAGTAGATGGTCTGTGGTTTACCAATTTTGTAAATGACTGCTAACTGGATGGACTCATATAGAGTCCCTCAATGATGGAAGCATATAACAGAAGCGGCTGACACTGACAAATGACTAGTACCAAACTCACGGATTGAACCTTAAAGAAAATAATACCTCATTGTCCCCTTTGGAAATGAAGTATCCCTGTTAATTATGTTATACATACTACCCCTCTTAGCTCAAACACAGTGTTGTGAGACAAGGGAACACATATTGATAGCAATCTACACTTTCATCACTATGTGTCCATAGTGGTGAAACACATATTCTGCACTGAGCATCTCATACATATAGACATCGCATCCAAGATGAGGGAGGTCATAGCTCTTCTGTACTCTATCCTTATCAGACCACTAATTAAGTACAATGCTCCCTTTTGTCTGTACCTCAGCAGACACATGCAACAATTGTAGAAAATACGAAGCTTTGTTACTGGGAGAATCCAGGGCCTCCAAACATGACATATATGTAAAGACTGAAAGACCTGTCACTGTACTCAGAATCTTGCAGGCTGCTGAGAGGTGATGTATGCCTGGCCTACAGAGCAGTCACAGACCCTGCCCTACTGGAAATGCTGGACATCTGTAAATGAAATGGGAAAGAATAACTTGCTCCAGGGTTCTTAGCCTAGCCTGTGACATAAACAGAACATGCTGCAGTGATAGATATATCCCCCTGAAGTTGACACTCATCTGTAATAGGCTCCCACTGCATATGAAGCACTGCTCCTTAATGACCCTGTTCAAGCGCAAGCCTGACAACTGGTTGAGTGATTGTAAATTCACCTCTAGGGTGGCACCTTTGTCCATCATGGACAGGGCTATTTGGTGCTGCTCACAAAATCATTCTGCTTACAATGACCATGTAAGTATACTTAATAAGAGTATTTGTGTTTTTATACAGCTAGGCTTGTAAATACCCTAGGGCCATTATGCTAGTAGCCTCCTATGAACCTATGATGATATCAGCCTATGCAGTTCTCCCAATATATTGTCTTCCACATGACCTGCTGATCTCATCTACTATAAGTTGACCTGCACTATTGTAAATGTCAGACTTGTGCCATGGCACTTGCATAAAGTACTGTGTTCTGTAGTTTATGTAGTTAGGTAGGGGTTCTTTTCTGACTGCAGCCATGTGTGTGTGTGTGTGTGTGTGTGTGTGTGTGTGTGTGTGTGTGTGTGTGTGTGTGTGTGTGTGTTTAGATAGAAGACCAGAAGTATGTATCCTACAGTTACTGCTCCAGTACAATGGATTAACAGTACTTTGATACTTACATATGCCTACACGTCCATGTCATGCAGACCTCCCAACATCTTCTCTCCCACATGGTCTGCTGATGTCATCTACTGTAATTTGACCTGCACTCATGAAAAAGTCAGACGTACTGTGGCACTTGTGTAAAGTACTGTGTTCTGTAGTCTATGTACCTTAGATAGTAGGGGTTCTATTCTCACTACAGTCAGCTCAGTGTCTGTGTGTGCTCTTGTTTGACATTACAGAGATAATTTAAACCAGCATGTGGGACACTGTTATTTCCATATTTTCCTCAGCAGACACTGGTGATATCATCAGCTATAAAGTATTGTCTGAGACATTCCATGTCAGACTTGCACTGTGGTGCTTGCATAAAGTATTGAGTTCTGTAGCCTGTATACTTAGATAGGTAGGGGTCTCACTATGTCAACTAGGTGTGTGTGTGTGTGTGTGTGTGTGTGTGTGTGTGTGTGTGTGTGTGTGTGTGTGTGTGTGTGTGTCAGTCATATCTCTCAACTTTACAGATTTTAGCAGAATGTCCAGATTTCTTCCTCATATTTTTGGTCTGCTCCTCAGAGAAAATTTTGGTTTTCTGGCAAATCACTGAGAATTGAAGGCAGAAAATAATGAAAAACATTTGAATTATAGGCTTCACACTCTTCAGAAAATTCATGCTAATGCAACATTTGCTATTCTGTCAACTTTCTATGTTTGTAAGAGCAATATTTCAAAATTGTCTCTATTTTTGGTCTTTTGCCCCTACTAAATATGGCTTTGTCCATATTTCTCCATCATAGGTGTGTGTGTGTGTGTGTGTGTGTGTGTGTGTGTGTGTGTGTGTGTGTGTGTGTGTGTGTGTGTGTGTGTGTGTGTGTGTGTGTGTGTGTGTGTGCTTTTGCTTGACATTACAGAGAACATTTTACACCAGCATATGGGACACTGTTCTTACTATATTCTCCTCATGATACACTGGTTTTGTCATCAGCTATATCAGATTTGTGGATATGCAGTACTCCCACTAGGGCAGAGTCAGAGACTGGCCTGTAGGCCAAGCATATGTCATCTCATCCTATGTGAGACAGATTATAGGGCAGTCTCTGACTCTGCCCTGGTGGGAGTACTGCACTAACATCTGTTGACATGATACTAGGGATTCTTATTGGTTAGGCTTACATAGGCCCCAGGGCCATTAGCCTAGTACACACTTATGAACCTATGAACATGGCTTTTAATCTATCCACATACATTATGGCATGGTTAATAGGCCCTGTGTTTTCTTGATGAGAAAGCCCTATGCTTTCTCCAGCTGCTGCAGGTGTCTGGTGAGGTACATACAAAAGAGAGCATTATACTTCATTAGTGTTTTGATGAGGTTTGAGTACAGTGTTGTCATACAATCTTAAAATCTGAATACAATGGCATTACTTATGATGTGTAAAACACAGGCTTTCAAAACCAGTGGGGAGACTTGGTGGTCGAAGATCAGATTGCTATCTGCATGTGCTCCCAGTGCTTGCATCACTGGGTTTCAGCATAGTAGGACTGTTGTCAATGCTATGATTAACATGGAATTCCACTTTTCAGATGGACAACATAAAAAGACACATTTCTGAATTTATTTCTAGATTGTGCACCTTTGTCACCAATCATTTGTCTGTGTTACCTCCTCCTGTATAATAAGTGAAGGAAACCCAGTAAACTAAGGATAAACGTCCACCTTGGTTCAGACAAATCACAAATGTAAGCAGCAAAAAAAACAACAAGGACCAAGACAGCTAAAACCATACATTTATGCTTTACAGTTAAATTTATGGTTCTAGCTGTCTTGGTCCTTGTTGTTTTATTCCTCCTGTACTATGTTATCATCTTTGGTGGACACAATAATTGCACCCAGTATGCAAGAATCAGCAAACGTGGCAAGCCAAAGGCCATATACTTTAGCCTGAACTTTTGAGAAATAGAGTCTAAACAGTGAAGGGCCAAGGACAGATCCCTGGGCTTTGACAGTGGGTACAGCTCTACTGGTACAGGTTGATTCATCATCCTTCACTGTATGTGTTTTTTTCTGAGCTAATTGGATACCCATCTACTGATATAAGGATTAATCCCCAGCTGGGAGGTTTCTCAATGATATCTGCATGAAAGATTGTGTCAAAACCCTAGGCCAGATCACAATAGGTAGTATGCACTGTCTTACCTTCATCTAGGCCTATCACTTGGAATCAATGGGCTGTGATAACATCACAAATATCCTATGGCATGACTCAGGACATACACCTTCCTGACACAGTTGAATACACACTTCAGCACACCCTCCACATGGGCTATGTTCCTATAGAAGGGTATACATCAATATGCATCCATCTGAATAGGGGGAACAGCACTAGATACATGTATGTATAGAGATATCCTGACTCTCCTCAGCTGTGAGATAGACCAACATGTCATCATGGACCTCTTCTAAATGGACACTAGTAATATTCCAGCTGTGTGCAACAGATCTGTGTGAGTTGTTACTGCTACATCATGTCTGTTACATTTGATAAATGTCCTCAAAGAGGTCAAGGGGATGCATGATGACAACAGTATCATCTTGTGGAACTTGACCAAGCCAAAGCATTTGACACAAATCCACATTGAGTTATTCAGTCAACACTGTCATATGTGGCCATAAACAGCTATATCACCAACTGAGTAGACCAGCGTATCATATACATGATATCTCACTATGCTGACATGTGTGAAGTGATGTATATCTCAGTTCCAGTTATCAGGTTCTTACATCAGGCCTGTCTGCTAGGCCCTTTCCAGTCCAGTTATTTAAGTGATGGACATCACAGATGATATGCACATCCTGTGTCCAAACAGCTGCCTGAAGGACTACAGATTGTGGGCAATTATTGACTCCAACTGTGATACTAGTGTAATACATACAGTACAACACACAACAAAGATTGCAGCCAAAGCAATGACAACACCTGCAATGACAAGAAAACATGGGGGGGGCAAACACACAACCAAAATATTACAGGGACATTATGCCATATAATCAGAGCAGTAGGTATGTGACCCATGTCCTGGGGTAGATGGTAAGTGGTCACAGTGCTGAAGACTCCCTTGAATATAACACAAGTACTGGGTATGTGAAGATATATCCACATCAGAGGCCATAATGCTTTCATAGTTTCCAGCCTTCATCACACCAATACCTGAGTACAATGCAGCCTTCTTCACATATCTATACATGTTCCAGTGATGAGTAACTGAAGTGTACCACTGTTGTCACAGTGAGCTGTCACACAGCTTATTGTCCATACCTAGGTATTTTATGTGTGAAATATACATGGCTGTCTGATGGTGCGGAACACCACTCAAGTTGTTACACCAGATGCATGTGTGATCCTGTTCTGCTGATGCACACACTACATGCATAGGTGTTTGACAACATTAATGGCATGGACATCATTCGTGACAATGTGGATTGTGCTATATATGTATATATATATATATATATATATATATATATATATATATATATATATATATATATATATATATATATATATATATATATATATATATATATATATATATATATATATATATATATATATATATAAATATGCACACCACTCAACTCGCCTGCATTGCTCATAATGTCGCACACAGGTATAGCAGTGTCCCTCCTAACACCTCCAGCAGATGTTACAGTGCCAGGACAGTGTGCATGGTTACCCTCATTGAGTGTGGCTGTATCATAATAGTTGTTCACATGTATTTGTACAGACTCATCTCTTATCACTCTAAATCACATATATTATGTCAGAGGCATGAGATTACTGGTGGTATTATTCTGGTGTTTCTTGTCTATGATTCTGGTTGGTTCTTTTAATGTTTTCCATGAGCCTTTACCTGTGTCCAACTTGGAGACCTCTGCTGAGACTACACTCATATTCAGGCAAATCACTTTGCACAGATTCACAATATGCACCCTACCCCAATTGTATGTCAGATTCCTGATAGCTGTCCTCTGCATTAGTCATATAAGGATGCTTAGCTCACACAAACATCTTCCCCATTGTTATGTCACCTTGTGTGACAGTCACATAAAACAGATTTTCACTGTGCAGTCCCTATTGTACCATATAGATATGTGATCAAGTGTTGCTGCTACAACCATCTTCCATTGACATACCTTCATCTGCTGTACATTGGGTTGTTTCTCGTGCCCTCTTTCCTTGTGTTCATTCCTACAATTCATTTCTGTGACCCTATTCAATTTGCACACTTCCCCTGAGTGTTCATTTTACGTGTGAGGAATGGGATATCACAATATTCTCCTCTGTAGATACAATGTCCTGTACTGTGTTTGGCCCATATACTTTACATTCATACATTTCAACTGTCCAGATATTCACAGGATGTCCAGATGTGTTCCCTCTCAAATATGTGGCTTTCTGTTATATCTCTGGGATGATCTCAGGACTGATGTGACTTAATATTACATACATCAATTTGAGTGTCATACTTCTAACTCTTTCAGAACATGTACTTCTATCACATTTCTATGAGGCATCTATGTCAAATATGTCCCTATTTCTGGGTAGTTGTCCCTGCATTATGATGGCCTTAGTGCAGATGTGTTGAAGTAAGAGATTGAGAGCTATCTGTGAAGCCCTGGTGATCATTGTGGCATTCTGCAAAAAACTTCCGACTGTACATGCTCTGCTTTAAACACAAGTGCTATCCATGTTTGCTTATGGGGTTTCCTGGCAACCAACATTGTTGCCAGCCATGAAACCTTGCTTAGACATGATGCACGGCAGGAATATGCATTGTGCGGTGCTACGTGTTGCTGCTCACTGCGCACCACTGTGCATACATGTAAACTCTGTGTAAGCTTCATGTGGAGCCTACACAGAGTTTATTGAATCCTGGGGGTATTCTATTGCCTGTCTTGAATGTCACCACTGTGTTCATTTTTGTCTTGTGTAAATTGTATTTTACAAGTAGTTTTGTCAGTGTGTTTTATTGGGCTCAAACACTGCTAACTTCTACTGAATTCTTTATCTTTGTGAACATCCACTTACTTGTTTTTTAACTTGTGCTAAAATATTCAGTTCTAATTGCTTAATTGTGTCTTTACACACAGTCTTTATCATTCCCAATGCTGGACATAAAACATTATTACATATATGATGAGTACCCACATCACTCTCTTTGTTATCCTTATCATTATCTCTTTGTATCTCTTTTTCACTTCCTCTGTGATTATTTCTTTTTCCATCTCCTTCTTATTCTCTCTCTTTGTATTTTACTCTTTTGTTGTTTTATTTCTGCCATTCTTTATGAAATCTGTCATATTTCCCTATTTCCAAGAGCAATCCTTCTGCACTTCCTTATTAGTCTCTTTGCAAATTTTGCAACTAGCCATAGCTAATTCCTCTTAAATTTGAAAACTTCTCTTGTTTCCAGGTAATCTCTCTATTCATTTCCTATTAGTTTCCATATACACTTCCCTAATAGGTATGCCTAAGTCTTTGCAAGTTTCTCTTTTCTCCAGCTTCTTTTTATTTAGTTGGCCAATTCTACTTTTTTCCTTTGATCCCAATTTGTCCTTTCAATAGTTTTCTCACCAACTAATAATATTTTAAGAACATCATACAGTTTCCTTTAAGTTGCTGTTATTCTTCCTTGTAGTTATGCTACTCCATATTTTACTTCCCCAAAATTCCTTGCCCTATTAACCTATGTCCCAGCAAATATATGCTTTCTCCTTTTTCATTTCTCATCTTAATCACGTCATTGAGCAATGCACAGTTGCAAGATTCTCCATTTCCGTAATCCTTACTTCCTTTCTGTGATAGCTCATTTTGACTTTGCCCACATTCATTATCCATTTTACTCCCATATCCTCTTCAGCATTGATATGCTTATTTTTCCCATTTATACAATCTGATTTATTTAAGCATTCCCACATTTCTTTCTTAACTGACCAACTTAAACTCACATTTTGTATTAGATCAAGCAACAATTGCATATATGAAACATGCCTCATATCTAAGTCCAAGTGACATTTTTTTCACCTTTTCCATTCAAATAGTTTTTCAATTTTTCTTTATCACAATGTTATCTTTCTCTCTGACCATAACACCACAAAATGTTTGACAAATAAAGTACAATTTTTATTTTATAAACTTGCAATGCAAAATCACCATACACAGACAGATCTTTGATACAAATACCAGTAAACCATTGTCTGCCAAAGAGCTTTCATGTTTTATAATTTTGTAATTCACAACATTTTTCAGATGTTTATAATTTTATGAAGTATGTTTTCATAAGATAATATTAGAGAAAAGCTCTCAGGAAGCAAGTAATTTCTGGGCTTAGAAAATTGTGGAAGCATGTGGAAGAATTAGCTGCAGCTGATCGTGATTGAATGAGATAATAGGAACTTAAAAAAACTAATATAAACTTATCATTTGTGTGTCATATAAACTTAAATCAAAAACATAACAAAGCAATGCATAATGTCTAATATTCACTTCACACCTCAGCAACTGTGTTAATCCAAAGTATGTTATTGGCATATCACTGTTGATGACACAGTAACATAAAGAATATGTGAAAGAATGAATAAAAACACAATTATTACTACAAGAATGAAAAGTTTACATTCCCTTAATATGTTTAAGTACTCAAACAAGAGCTGCTTGCGTTTTCCCAAGGATAACACCATATAACATGCAACAGTAGCCTTAAAACCTGAAACAAAACAACCATTTCATAGCAGCAAAATGCAGTGCCAAAATGTTCTAGTTTACCAGTAAGTGATAAATATATCTCTTAAAAGAGCTTTCTTTGAGCTGCATAAACTGCAAATGCCAATCCTTCTGAAAGGACCAGCATCTGCCAGCATTTACCTTTTATGGCAAGCCAGCTTAAGGTAAGCCATGGGAAAGCAAGTCTTCTGATATGCACTGCCCCTTTGAAGAACACCATTAGTGGGCAATGCTACAATACTAAATACACCTAGTAGCTCATATCCAACAGTACTCAACAGCTTTTTTCCCTTTTGACAGTGACATCCATATATTATTTTAACCACAGTTGTTGCCTATGTTTCTACTTTTTCTGTCTGACATTTTCTTTTTTTTCTTCTCCATTCTACTTTCAGAAAGCTGTCATTGTTCATAAAATGCAGACATTACTTATTGCAGATATCTGTAAATTCTAATTTATCACTTCTTCTTCTTCTTTCAGCTGTTCCCGTTAGGGGTCGCCACAGCAGATCAACTGTTTCCATTTCTTCCTGTCCTCTGCATCTTGCTCTGTCACACCAACTGCCTGCATGTCCTCTCTCACCACATCCATAAACCTTATCTTAGGCCTTCCTCTTTTCCTGTTACCTGGCAGCTTCATCCTTAGCATCTTTTTCCCAATATACTCTGCATCCCTCCTCAGCACATGTCCAAACCAATGTAATCTTGCCTCTCTGGCTTTGTCTCCAAACCTCCCAACCTGGGCTGACCCTCTAATATACTTATTCCTAATCCTGTCCATCCTCGTCATACCCAGTGCAAATCTTAACATCTTCAACTCTGCCACATCAAGCTCTGACTCCTGCCTTTTTGTCAAAGCCACTGTCTCCAACCCGTATAACATAGCTGTTCTCACTACCCTCTTGTAGACCTTCCCTTTCACTCTCACTGGTACTCGTCTGTCACAAATCACGCCTGACACTCTTCTCCACCCACTCCATCCTGCCTGTACTCTCTTCTTCACCTCTCTTCCACACTCACCATTACTCTGAACTGTTGATCCTAAGTACTTAAACTCATTCACCTTTGCCACCTCTACTCCCTGCATCCTCACCATTCCTCTGTCCTCCCTCTCATTCACACACATATATTCTGTCTTAGTCCTGCTGACCTTCATTCCTCTTTTCTCCAGAGCATATCTCCACCTTTCCAGTGTCTCCTCCACTTGTTCCCTACTCTCACTACAGATCACAATGTCATCTGCAAACATCATAGTCCACGGGGACTCCTGTCTGATCTCGTCTGTCAACCTATCCATCACCATTGCAAATAAGAAAGGGCTCAGAGCTGATCCTTGAAGTAATCCCACCTCCACCTTAAACGCATCCGTCACTCCCACCACAGACCTCACCACTGTCACACTACCCTCGTACATATCCTGTACCACTCTTACATACTTCTCTGAAACTCCCAACTTCCTCATACAATACCACAACTCCTCTCTAGGCACCCTGTCATATGCTTTCTCTAAATCCACAAAGACAATGCAACTCCTTCTGACCTTCTCTGTACTTCTCCATCAACACTCTCAGAGCAAACATTGCATCTGTAGTTCTCTTTCCTGGCATGAAACCATACTGCTGATTACTAATCATCACCTCCCATCTTAACCTAGCTTCCACTACTCTTTCCCATAACGTCATGCTGTGACTGATCAGTTTAATCCCTCTGTAGTTACTACAGCTCTGCGCATCACCCTTATTCTTAAAAATTATTACCAAAACACTTTTTCTCCATTCCTCAGGCATCCTCTCACTTTCCAAGATTTCATTAAACAATCTAGTTAAAAACTCCACTGACATTTCACCTTAACACCTCCATGCTTCCACAGGTATGACATCTGGACCATTAGCCTTTCTGTTCTTCATCCTCTTCATAGCTATCCTTACTCCCTCCTTGCTAATCCACTGCACTTCATGATTCACTGTCTGCACATCATCCAACCTTCTCTCCCTCTCATTCTCTTCATTCATCAACCCCTCAAAGTACTCTTTCCATCTGCTCAACACACTATCCTCACTTGTGAGTATGTTTCCCTCATTATCCTTTATCACCCTTACCTGCTGCACATCTTTACTAGCTTGGTCCCTCTGTCTAGCCAATCGGTACAGGTCCTTTTCTCCCTCCTTAGTGTCCACCCTTTTATACAACTCTTCATATGCCTTATCCTTAGCCTTTGCCACCTCTCTCTTTGCCATGCACCTCATCTCCTTCTACTCTTGTCTACTTTCTTCATCTCTTTGACAATCCCACTTCTTCTTCGCCAACCTCTTTCTCTGTATACTCTCCTGTACTTCTTCATTCCACCACCAGGTCTCCTTGTCCTCCTTCCTCTTTCCAGATGTCACACCAAGCACCCTTCTAGCCATCTCTCTTACTAGCTCTGCTGTAGTTACCCCGCTATTTCGTAACTCTTCACTGCCACCCAGTGCCTGTCTTAACTCTTTCCTGAACATCACCTCACAATTACCCTTTTTCAATTTCCACCATTTGATCCTTGGTACTGCCCTCATACTCATCCTCCTCTTCTTGATCACCAGTGTCATCCTACAAACCACCATCCTATGCTGCCTAACTACAATTTCCCCTGCCACCACTTTACAGTCTCCAATCTCCTTCAGATTGGCCCTTCTACATAACATATAATCCACCTGTGTGCATCTTCCTCCACTCTTGTATGTCACCCTATGCTCCTCCCTCTTGTTAAAATATGTATTCATCACAGCCATGTCCATCCTTTTCGCAAAATCCACTACCATCTGACCTTCTGCATTCCTTTGCTTAACACCATACCTACCCATCACTTCCTCATCCCCTCTGTTCCCTTCACCAACATGCCCATTGAAATCTGCTCCAATCATCAGTCTCTCACCCTTGGGTACATTCATCACCACTTCATCCAACTCATTCCAAATTTTTTCTTTCTCATCCATCACACACCCAACTTGTGGAGCACATGCACTAATAACATTCATCATTACACCATCAATTTCCAGCTTCATAAACATCTCTCTATCCGACACTCTTTTCACCTCCAAAATACTCTTAGTATACTGCTCCTGCAGGATAATGCCTACACCATTTCTCCTCCCATCTACACCATGATAAAACAATTTGAAACCGCCTCCAATACACCTAGCCTTGCTCCCCTTCCATCTGGTCTCTTGCACACACAATATACCAACCGTCCTTCGGTTCATATCATTAGCAGTTCAAAATCTTCTTTCATCAGTTTCTTGCTAAACTCATACTATTCATCAATAATCAATACTTCTGGAGATATTAGTTACTACTGCACCATTGTGTTCACTGTTTCTGACTTTTCTATCAGTTTTCCATTTACTATCTATGCACCAGCATTCAGATCTTTCTACATAATGTTGAAGAGTATCTGGTTTATTAAGGGTAATAGGTCTGTGTTCTCCCAAAAGACGCAAGGATACTTGCTATGCATTCATTATATATTGCTACTGAATGTTTATTCAATTGTATTTATGTGGTGCTAAAAGCTAAGCTGATAATTTGTTAACTTGACAACATTATAGGCTTGACAATTTCAGCCATAGCCTAGTTTTTGACCCAGATTCTATTTCAATGCACTGAATATGACATGTAATTACTTCAAAATATAAAGGAATCATATTTTAGGTTCATAGTTTGGTACTAGGCTATCAGCCCTAGGGCCTATACAAGCCTAGCCATACCAATTCCCTGGCTATTTCTTCCCACACTATTTACTTCCCTGGACCCCTGTCTAGCAGGGCGACTGATGTGATCCCTAGGGACTTTTTAACTAGAAATGAAATTATAGCCATGTTTTATTACCAGCAAGTTGCTTAGTTACCACTTATTCTTGCTTTGAATTATATTTGTGTGGTGTACAGTTGGTAAAATGGGCGGCCACGGTGGTGCAGTGGTTAGCATTGCCACCTCACAGCAAGAGGTTCTCCGGTTCGATCCTCGGCTGGGGTGCCTTCTGTCTTGAGTCTGCATGTCCTCCTGTGGTCGTGGGTTTCCTCCGGTGCTCGTTTCCTCCCACATCCCAAAGACATGCTGCAGGTGGATTGGACACTCTAAATTAGCCCTAGGTGTGCGTGTGAGTGTGCCTTCTGTGGAAGGTTGGGCGCCGGGCTGGCAACTCGACACCGTAAAACTCCACTGTCATTCAATGTGCGGACAAGGTGATCCGCTGTGGCGACCCCTAACTGGGAAAAAGCCGAAAGAAGAAGAAGACAGTTGGTAAAATATGCAAACGGTTTTACATCTGGAGTTAGATTTGTCTCATATTCAAGTGTTTTAAGCATGTAGAAAAATGCTGGTAGTTTGTGACTAGTCTAGATCACAAGCATGAGATGACAACTGGTCAGAAACAAATCCAGGCCTCACTCCATCAGTGGACCAGTAGCCATTTTGTTGCTTGTGATTTAGACCAGTCATAAATTACCAGTGCTTTTCTATGTGCTTAAACAAGTTGAATATGAGATAAATCTACATATAAAACTGCCTGAGTTTCAATTCATGAAGCAGAATTGCAATTACATATACCTCCAGATAAAGTTAATATATCTCTGTTTGACAAGTAGTTGCCCAACATCCCACCCTTTACACACAGCTATATATAATTGCAATTTACATAATACCACCCAGTCAAGCCATAAATAACATAAAGACAAATACACTTGAGGGCATACGATCTTACATAGCTACCATGCAAAAAAGGACACCATCATACTTAGTCATTTCAAAACTGATTGAAATAAACAAAATAATTTAATAAACATAAGTCTTTCTGAACTCTTTCAACTGTGGACCCAGCAAAGAAGTTTGAGAGAACCATAGCCTGAAAGTAGTGAATATATGTTAACTTTGTTGGCTTAGTGTACTTTGCATAGTGTAATCCCTTAAGGACAGCTGACTGACTTTAGTGTGGTCAAATGCTGCATCACAGACTAGTGGCAGGCATCACCCCCCCCCCACATATCTGTTACCTTCTTAGTTATACTGCACTCCTTTTCCTCTATAATCTAGAGTGCAACTTTGCCTCTTCCTTCCCATCCTGCCCACTCTTCAGCTCCCTGAATTACACAACACATCTCTGATATACTGACTATTTTGTTTGAATTTAGTCTAAGGTTACTTAACTGCCACATAACTACCTTCCACCCATATAGGGTACATATTGCAGTGATAGGCTCTCTTTTACATAACACTGATAGTCTCCCAAACTCTCCAGTATCTTGGACTACTGGTTCTAGGTTCTAATCCCACCCCTTCCATCTGCAACACTCCTGTACCTCCTGTCCATCTCTCCTGTTCCCTCCCCCTTACATCCTTCCTTCCAAGGATGTCCATTTCTCCTGTCTCCTCCCTCTTACATCCTACCTTCCAAGGAAGTTTACTTAGGTAACCCTGTTGGCGAGGCACCATTTTCAAACTGTCCTAACCTCCCCATAGATGCTGCCGCTGCTGTGCTTGCTAGCGTGTTAGTGGTAAGGAATTTGTACTGTTATTTTTTTATTTCTGTACATGCGATAGTATCTGCTGAAGTAAATTCATGTTTAAGAAACTGTAGAATGTTTTTTATAGAGTTAACTCTGCTTCATGAATTAACCCACAGGCAAACGGAAACCACGAGTGTAACTGTACATCGTGGATGTTTTAAATAACTATGTCACAGCTGTAAATTGTGTCTGCATTGTCTTATCTTTTAGAAACAGAAAATGCAAGCGTACACTAGCTCCTATATTTAGTTTATCAGCATTACGTGCTGTATGCTGTATGTTAAATACTCAAATTAGCCTGATTATTGCCTTATCTTGTAGAAACAGTTTATTTGGTTTAACAGCATTGCATGCTGTATGCTGTATGTTAAATACTTGAACTAACCTGATTATTGCCTTATCTTTTAGAAACAGTACAGGCAAGCATATGCTAGCTCCTTTAATTAGTTAAACAGCATTACATTCTGTATGCTGGCTGTTATATACTTGAATTGGACTGATTACTGGCCTACATACTATCCAAGTGTATTGCCTTATATTTTAGGAACAGTAAAGGCAAGCACACAACAGCTCCTTTAATTAGTTAAACAGCATCGTATGCTGTATGCTGTCTGATATATAATTGAATTAGCCTGATTATTTCTGGATACTGGCTTACTTAACATCCAAGTGTATACATAATAGCCGCACTAGTATATCTATTTGTCAGCATTGCCAGCCGTTAAACTGGTAATTCACTGTCTACCTAAAACGCTTAATGGTTACAGCAAAGGCTGTCTATAATATAGCATAGCGACTCCCACTTGCATTGGATATAGCTTATTAATGCTACGATCAGTTAGAATGTTAATGAATACATCTTGTACTTATTAGATAAAACTTGATAGTTAAGTCCTTGTAACCCACTTTTTGTGTGGACAACATTTGGCTTGTGTTACCGGTCTAAATAAAGTACAGTTTTGTACCTACCATAAATGTAGATGTTCGAGGATATCCATTGCTGCAGTCCTGATACATGGGTATTCCGCTGTCCACCATCGGCCCGAATACCAAAGGGCTAGAATCTGGCGTCGGTCATGGCGCTCGAGGCTGACATCAGTATGTGCCAGTACAAATGCGCATGACCGACGCCATACCCTCAGTCTTTCTTGCCTCAGACGTCAGAATGCAAAAAATACCACCCAAAACCCAAACCTAAATAAGGGGTAGGAGGAGGAATTTGGACTGCAGCAATGGATATCCTCGAACATCTACATTTATGGTAGGTACAAACTGTACTATGTTCTTCGTCTACCATTGCTGCAGTCCTGACACATGGGTAGAATCCCAGAGCAATGGAAAACAGGGAGGATGGCCAACTAAACAGAATTAGGAGCTGCTAACATGCCCTGTAGAACAGCAGTGGCAAACCCAGCCCTAGACCTAGAATAAAGAGGTAAATGATAATGCCTAGTAAATGTATGTACAGAACTCCAAGTAGCTGCCTCCAAAATGTCCTTAGCAGCTACCCCTCTCAAAAAAGCAGTAGAGGTGGCCGTAGCCCTAGTAGAGTGAGGCCAGATCCCAGCAGGAACATCTTTCCCATGATGAGAATAACTAAAAGCAATACAATGGCCAATCCACTTGGAGATAGTGTGTTTTGAAACAGCTTTCCCTTGTGAAGTTAAAGCAAAAGAAACAAACAACTGTTGAGATCTTCTGAACTCTTTGGTTCTGCTCAAATAATATCCTAAATGCCTATGCACATCCAAAGAATGCAAAACTTTCACCCCTTTATTTTGGGGGTCAACATAAAAAGTAGGAAAATGTATAGATTGGTTCAGTGCCACATTTGAAATTACTTTAGGCATAAAAGTAGGATTAGTACGTAAGGAAACTCTGTCCTTGTGAAAAATCAGAAATGGTTCTACTGCCACGAGGGCCTGTAATTCAGAGACCCTTCGAGTAGAAGTAACAGCCAACAAAAAAGCAGTCTTCCAAGACAACAACTTCAACTCAGCTGTAGCTGCAGGTGCAAATGGAGGCAGAGTCAGCTTCTCCAAAACAAAAGTAAGATCCCAGGCTGGAGTGGGAGCTCTTTCGGGGGACTTATATTCTTTGCCCCTCTAAGAAACTGTTTAACCAATGGATGAGAAAACAAAGGAGGGTCACATTCATAGTGAGCAGAAATAGCTGCAGCATGCACTTTAACAGAAGAGAAAGACAATCCCTTGTCTAACAAAACAGTCAAATATTGCAAAATACAACTCAAGTTAGGCAATGTAACATCAAAGCCGTGAGCTGCACTCCAAAGAAAAAATCTCTTCCATTTATCAGCATAAACTTTCCGAGTAGTAGGACGCCTGGCTTCCAAAAGAACATCCAAAACTTGTTGTGGAAGCTGCAGGCCTTCCTTCCTCAAAACTGAATTCTCCAGGCTGTCAGGTAAAGAGATTGCACGCTGATATTGAGAAAATGATTGTCCTCCTGAGTCAATAAGTGAGGAATCTGTGGTAATGGCCAAGGTGTCCCAAGAATTAAACTCCTTAAGAGAGGGTACCAATGTTGACGAGGCCAACCTGGTGCTATCAGAATCATGCGAGGCATTTCCTCCTGACTTTCAACAATACCTTTGGAAGAAGAGGCAAAGGAGGAAAGGCATACACGTGCAGGTTTCTCCAGCTGAAGGATAGTGCATCTATTTTCCAGGCTTTCGGATGAAATAGCCTTGTGCAAAACATTGGCAGTTGATAATTCAGAGGAGAAGCGAACAGATCTATGTCTGGAGTTCCCCAAGCCATGGTCAACTGCAGAAACACCTGATGATCCAACTTCCATTCGCGAGGATCCACAATCTGTCTGCTCAGAACATCTGCTAAAGAATTTTGTGCTCCTGGCAGAAACAGTGCTCTGAGTGATGTGCAGTTTTAAAGCAGTTTCCCATACTAGCATTGCTTGTCTGCACAATGGATAAGAATGGGTTCCCCCTTGCTTGTTGATGTACCACATGACTGTTGTGTCGTCTGTTCGAATCAACACCAGTCCTGATTGAAGTAGGCTCTTGAATGCTTCCAAAGCAAATTGAACTGCCAGCATCTCTTTCATGTTGATATGTAAATGAAGTAGCTCTGGGGCCAAAGGTCTTGAATCCATTTTCCTTCGAGATGAGCTCCCAGGCCGACTCCGAGGCATCTGTCATTAATATCTGACATGCCTCTGGCTGGGTCACAGAGAGTCCCTTGTTTAGGTGACATTCCTGAGCCCACCACAGAAATTCTTTTTGTATGCAAGGGAGAATCTGAATGACAGTGTCCAAATCGTGGCTGTGTTGAGTCCACACGCTTTTGAGATACCATTGTAACTTCCTCATATGCAGTGTGGCATTGGGAAGCACTAGAATACAAGATGCCATGAACCCTAAGGCTTGAAGGACTGTCTTTGCAGTCAGCCTGGACATTACTGAAAGCTGTTGGAAGTATTGATGAAGATGTCTTTGTTTGTCCAGGGTAAGAAATGCCATCTGGCCTCGCTGTATTCAGTCTCACACCCAGAAAACACATCTCTTGTGAGGGTACTAGACTGGACTTTATTTCGTTCACAGAATACCCTAGGCATCTTAAAACTGTCATTACATAGTGAAGATGTTGAAGAAGTTCTTGCTTGCCTTGAGCCAGAAACAAACAGTCGTCCAGATAAGGATAAATTTGAATTCCTTGTAGTCTGAAAAGCAATTACTGGAGCCAGGACTTTTGTGAATACCCTGGGCAGTAGACAAGCCAAAGGGAAATGCAGAGAACTGACAATGCAAATTCCCATTCCGAAATCCCAGGAACGTCCTGGAACTGGGCCCGATAGGAATGTGAAGATAGGCCTCTATGAGCCTTGCCCAGCATAGGCAGCAACTGCTGCAACGTTAACATCTTGAACTTTGGAATTTCCAAAAAGGTGTTTAGAATGGACAAACCCAGAATTGGTCTCCAAGTATTTACTTCCTTTGGCACTAAGAAAAGACGGGAATAAAACCCTGTGCCTCCTTCAGCAGAAGGTACTTCCTGTATTGCCCTCCACTGAAGCAGAGAAGAAAAATTTTTTTTTTTTTTTTTCCCCATGCTTCCAGTCTTTGCTGATGAGGCACATCTGGCATACCTTTGAAAGGAGAGAAAGTGTGGAAATAAAATTTGTAGCCTCGATTTACAATGTCCAATACCCATTTGTCCTGGGTAACCAAATGCCAATACTTTGCGAAAAGTTCCAGTTTTCCTCCTAGAGGAGCTGCCAGCATGGCAGAATCCGGCAGCTGAAGACGCAGGTCATTGAGTTTGTTTCGAAAGGACTGATCCCTGCCCTCCCCAGCAGAAGGGGTAAAAAACCCAAAGTTCTAGGAGTAGCAGGGCCCTGAGAGGAAGCTCTACCCCTACCTCGTAGACCTGCCCCTAGACTGATAATCTGAAGAGGGAAAAGACCACCCTTTAGTAGGCCAATTCCTACTGAACTTAGGGGCTAAACCTGTAAACAATCCTTAACTGTCTGCATAGACTTAGCTTTTCCTCCATTTTTTCAAAACTGATTCAACGGAGGGCCAAAAGAACATCAGACTGCAAAGGAGCATCCATAAGCCGAGCCTTAACATGCTCTGACAATGTCCGAACTTTCAACCAGGCATGCCTGCGAAGAACTGAACTAGTAGCAGCCACCCTGGAAGAAGCCTGTAAAGCATCAAAACCATATTGCAAAGAATGCTTACCAACTTGTTCTGAAACATGCACTAAATCCAGAAGCTCTGTACATTCAATACCTTCAGATAAAGCATCAACTTTACAATTCAATTGGCCCAGCAAATAATTTAGACAATGTAAAGCTCTCATAGCTAAAGTGGAAGAGGTATACAACTTCTTACCCCACCAATCCAGAGCTCTAGCATCCTTGACCAAAGGAACTGGATTCTTAACCACAGCAGCCCTGACACCCTTGGGGCCTTGAGTAATGGTGTCTGGGTCAGCCCTAGGACCCTTGTATAAATACTAGTGAGCTTCCGGTACCCTGCAGTATCTATCTGGTTTAGCAGGGGCAGGAGGCAAAGAGTCAGGGTTAAGAGAAGCCTCAGAAAAAACAACCTGAACAACATCCAATACAGGGGGAATAGCCAAAGGCCTATGCTGAGGCAAAAACAAGAATTCTCTAAGCCTTTTACGAGAATCAGAATAATCCTGGCCTTCCCATTTAAAATGCTCCCTCATGGAATGCAAGGTTTCAGAAAAAGAAAAATCTTCAGGAGGGGACGCAGAGGGAGGAGAATCCTCAGCCTCTGAATCAGAGTAGGGAGGGAAATCCTGGAGCTCTTCCACAGAAGAATCAGAGTCATTGGAAGACTGATCCAGACCCTCTATCCCTGGCTCTACCCAGGGCCTTTTCTCAGGGGGAGGCATAGAACCCCTAATTAAAGTAATCAAATCCTCCGCCACCTTTAACATGTGCTTTCTAGGAGCTGGACCTCGTGGACAGACACCAGCAGGGGCAGATTTAGATTTAGAAAGGCTTTTACTATGAGAAGGGAGGCCTAGAAACTCTGTTGTGGAAGCTGCAGGCCTTCCTTCCTCAAAACTGAATTCTCCAGGCTGTCAGGTAAAGAGATTGCACGCTGATATTGAGAAAATGATTGTCCTCCTGAGTCAATAAGTGAGGAATCTGTGGTAATGGCCAAGGTGTCCCAAGAATTAAACTCCTTAAGAGAGGGTACCAATGTTGACGAGGCCAACCTGGTGCTATCAGAATCATGCAGGCATTTCCCTCCTGACTTTCAACAATACCTTTGGAAGAAGAGGCAAAGGAGGAAAGGCATACACGTGCAGGTTTCTCCAGCTGAAGGATAGTGCATCTATTTTCCAGGCTTTCGGATGAAATAGCCTTGTGCAAAACATTGGCAGTTGATAATTCAGAGGAGAAGCGAACAGATCTATGTCTGGAGTTCCCAAGCCATGGTCAACTGCAGAAACACCTGATGATCCAACTTCCATTCGAGGATCTACAATCTGTCTGCTCAGAACATCTGCTAAAGAATTTTGTGCTCCTGGCAGAAACAGTGCTCTGAGTGATGTGCAGTTTTAAAGCAGTTTCCCATACTAGCATTGCTTGTCTGCACAATGGATAAGAATGGGTTCCCCCTTGCTTGTTGATGTACCACATGACTGTTGTGTCGTCTGTTCGAATCAACACCAGTCCTGATTGAAGTAGGCTCTTGAATGCTTCCAAAGCAAATTGAACTGCCAGCATCTCTTTCATGTTGATATGTAAATGAAGTAGCTCTGGGGCCAAAGGTCTTGAATCCATTTTCCTTGAGATGAGCTCCCCAGGCCGACTCCGAGGCATCTGTCGTTAATATCTGACATGCCTCTGGCTGGGTCACAGAGAGTCCCTTGTTTAGGTGACATTCCTGAGCCCACCACAGAAATTCTTTTTGTATGCAAGGGAGAATCTGAATGACAGTGTCCAAATCGTGGCTGTGTTGAGTCCACACGCTTTGAGATACCATTGTAACTTCCTCATATGCAGTGTGGCATTGGGAAGCACTAGAATACAAGATGCCATGAACCCTAAGGCTTGAAGGACTGTCTTTGCAGTCAGCCTGGACATTACTGAAAGCTGTTGGAAGTATTGATGAAGATGTCTTTGTTTGTCCAGGGTAAGAAATGCCATCTGGGTCGCTGTATTCAGTCTCACACCCAGAAAACACATCTCTTGTGAGGGTACTAGACTGGACTTTATTTCGTTCACAGAATACCCTAGGCATCTTAAAACTGTCATTACATAGTGAAGATGTTGAAGAAGTTCTTGCTTGCCTTGAGCCAGAAACAAACAGTCGTCCAGATAAGGATAAATTTGAATTCCTTGTAGTCTGAAAAAAGCAATTACTGGAGCCAGGACTTTTGTGAATACCCTGGGCGCAGTAGACAAGCCAAAGGGCAATGCAGAGAACTGACAATGCAAATTCCCATTCCGAAATCCCAGGAACGTCCTGGAACTGGGCCCGATAGGAATGTGAAGATAGGCCTCTATGAGCCTTGCCCAGCATAGGCAGCAACTGCTGCAACGTTAACATCTTGAACTTTGGAATTTCCAAAAAGGTGTTTAGAATGGACAAACCCACAATTGGTCTCCAAGTATTTACTTCCTTTGGCACTAAGAAAAGACCGGAATAAAACCCTGTGCCTCCTTCAGCAAAAGGTACTTCCTGTATTGCCCTCCACTGAAGCAGAGAAGAAATTTTTTTTTTTTTTTTTTTTCCATGCTTCCAGTCTTTGCTGATGAGGCACATCTGGCATACCTTGAAAGGAGAGAAAGTGTGGAAATAAAATTTGTAGCCTCGATTTACAATGTCCAATACCCATTTGTCCTGGGTAACCAAATGCCAATACTTTGAAAAGTTCCAGTTTTCCTCCTAGAGGAGCTGCCAGCATGGCAGAATCCGCAGCTGAAGACGCAGGTCATTGAGTTTGTTTCTGAAAGGACTGATCCCTGCCCTCCCCAGCAGAAGGGGTAAAAGAACCCAAAGTTCTAGGAGTAGCAGGGCCCTGAGAGGAAGCTCTACCCCTACCTCGCGTAGACCTGCCCCTAGACTGATAATCTGAAGAGGGCAAAGACCACCCTTTAGTAGGCCAATTCCTACTGAACTTAGGGGCTGAACCTGTAAACAATCCTTAACTGTCTGCATAGACTTAGCTTTTTCCTCCATTTTTTCAAAACTGATTCAACCGGAGGGCCAAAAGAACATCAGACTGCAAAGGAGCATCCATAAGCCGAGCCTTAACATGCTCTGACAATGTCCGAACTTTCAACCAGGCATGCCTGCGAAGAACTGAACTAGTAGCAGCCACCCTGGAAGAAGCCTGTAAAGCATCAAAACCATATTGCAAAGAATGCTTACCAACTTGTTCTGAAACATGCACTAAATCCAGAAGCTCTGTACATTCAATACCTTCAGATAAAGCATCAACTTTACAATTCAATTGGCCCAGCAAATAATTTAGACAATGTAAAGCTCTCATAGCTAAAGTGGAAGAGGTATACAACTTCTTACCCCACCAATCCAGAGCTCTAGCATCCTTGACCAAAGGAACTGGATTCTTAACCACAGCAGCCCTGACACCCTTGGGGCCTTGAGTAATGGTGTCTGGGTCAGCCCTAGGACCCTTGTATAAATACTAGTGAGCTTCCTACCCTGCAGTATCTATCTGGTTTAGCAGGGGCAGGAGGCAAAGAGTCAGGGTTAAGAGAAGCCTCAGAAAAAAAAACAACCTGAACAACATCCAATACAGGGGGAATAGCCAAAGGCCTATGCTGAGGCAAAAACAAGAATTCTCTAAGCCTTTTACGAGAATCAGAATAATCCTGGCCTTCCCATTTAAAATGCTCCCTCATGGAATGCAAGGTTTCAGAAAAAGAAAAATCTTCAGGAGGGGACGAGGGAGGAGAATCCTCAGCCTCTGAATCAGAGTAGGGAGGGAAATCCTGGAGCTCTTCCACAGAAGAATCAGAGTCATTGGAAGACTGATCCAGACCCTCTATCCCTGGCTCTACCCAGGGCCTTTTCTCAGGGGGAGGCATAGAACCCCTAATTAAAGTAATCAAATCCTCCGCCACCTTTAACATGTGCTTTCTAGGAGCTGGACCTCGTGGACAGACACCAGCAGGGGCAGATTTAGATTTAGAAAGGCTTTTACTATGAGAAGGGGGAGGCCTAGAAACTCTGTTGTGGAAGCTGCAGGCCTTCCTTCCTCAAAACTGAATTCTCCAGGCTGTCAGGTAAAGAGATTGCACGCTGATATTGAGAAAATGATTGTCCTCCTGAGTCAATAAGTGAGGAATCTGTGGTAATGGCCAAGGTGTCCCAAGAATTAAACTCCTTAAGAGAGGGTACCAATGTTGACGAGGCCAACCTGGTGCTATCAGAATCATGCGAGGCATTTCCTCCTGACTTTCAACAATACCTTTGGAAGAAGAGGCAAAGGAGGAAAGGCATACACGCAGGTTTCTCCAGCTGAAGGATAGTGCATCTATTTTCCAGGCTTTGGATGAAATAGCCTTGTGCAAAACATTGGCAGTTGATAATTCAGAGGAGAAGCGAACAGATCTATGTCTGGAGTTCCCCAAGCCATGGTCAACTGCAGAAACACCTGATGATCCAACTTCCATTCGAGGATCCACAATCTGTCTGCTCAGGACATCTGCTAAAGAATTTTGTGCTCCTGGCAGAAACAGTGCTCTGAGTGATGTGCAGTTTTAAAGCAGTTTCCCATACTAGCATTGCTTGTCTGCACAATGGATAAGAATGGGTTCCCCCTTGCTTGTTGATGTACCACATGACTGTTGTGTCGTCTGTTCGAATCAACACCAGTCCTGATTGAAGTAGGCTCTTGAATGCTTCCAAAGCAAATTGAACTGCCAGCATCTCTTTCATGTTGATATGTAAATGAAGTAGCTCTGGGGGCCAAAGGTCTTGAATCCATTTTCCTTCGAGATGAGCTCCCCAGGCCGACTCCGAGGCATCTGTCATTAATATCTGACATGCCTCTGGCTGGGTCACAGAGAGTCCCTTGTTTAGGTGACATTCCTGAGCCCACCACAGAAATTCTTTTTGTATGCAAGGGAGAATCTGAATGACAGTGTCCAAATCGTGGCTGTGTTGAGTCCACACGCTTTTGAGATACCATTGTAACTTCCTCATATGCAGTGTGGCATTGGGAAGCACTAGAATACAAGATGCCATGAACCCTAAGGCTTGAAGGACTGTCTTTGCAGTCAGCCTGGACATTACTGAAAGCTGTTGGAAGTATTGATGAAGATGTCTTTGTTTGTCCAGGGTAAGAAATGCCATCTGGGTCGCTGTATTCAGTCTCACACCCAGAAAACACATCTCTTGTGAGGGTACTAGACTGGACTTTATTTCGTTCACAGAATACCCTAGGCATCTTAAAACTGTCATTACATAGTGAAGATGTTGAAGAAGTTCTTGCTTGCCTTGAGCCAGAAACAAACAGTCGTCCAGATAAGGATAAATTTGAATTCCTTGTAGTCTGAAAAAAGCAATTACTGGAGCCAGGACTTTTGTGAATACCCTGGGCGCAGTAGACAAGCCAAAGGGAAATGCAGAGAACTGACAATGCAAATTCCCATTCCGAAATCCCAGGAACGTCCTGGAACTGGGCCCGATAGGAATGTGAAGATAGGCCTCTATGAGCCTTGCCCAGCATAGGCAGCAACTGCTGCAACGTTAACATCTTGAACTTTGGAATTTCCAAAAAGGTGTTTAGAATGGACAAACCCAGAATTGGTCTCCAAGTATTTACTTCCTTTGGCACTAAGAAAAGACGGGAATAAAACCCTGTGCCTCCTTCAGCAGAAGGTACTTCCTGTATTGCCCTCCACTGAAGCAGAGAAGAAATTTTTTTTTTTTTTTTTTTTTTCCCCATGCTTCCAGTCTTTGCTGATGAGGCACATCTGGCATACCTTCGAAAGGAGAGAAAGTGTGGAAATAAAATTTGTAGCCTCGATTTACAATGTCCAATACCCATTTGTCCTGGGTAACCAAATGCCAATACTTTGCGAAAAGTTCCAGTTTTCCTCCTAGAGGAGCTGCCAGCATGGCAGAATCCGGCAGCTGAAGACGCAGGTCATTGAGTTTGTTTCCGAAAGGACTGATCCCTGCCCTCCCCAGCAGAAGGGGTAAAAAAACCCAAAGTTCTAGGAGTAGCAGGGCCCTGAGAGGAAGCTCTACCCCTACCTCGCGTAGACCTGCCCCTAGACTGATAATCTGAAGAGGGAAAAGACCACCCTTTAGTAGGCCAATTCCTACTGAACTTAGGGGGCTAAACCTGTAAACAATCCTTAACTGTCTGCATAGACTTAGCTTTTTCCTCCATTTTTTCAAAACTGATTCAACCGGAGGGCCAAAAGAACATCAGACTGCAAAGGAGCATCCATAAGCCGAGCCTTAACATGCTCTGACAATGTCCGAACTTTCAACCAGGCATGCCTGCGAAGAACTGAACTAGTAGCAGCCACCCTGGAAGAAGCCTGTAAAGCATCAAAACCATATTGCAAAGAATGCTTACCAACTTGTTCTGAAACATGCACTAAATCCAGAAGCTCTGTACATTCAATACCTTCAGATAAAGCATCAACTTTACAATTCAATTGGCCCAGCAAATAATTTAGACAATGTAAAGCTCTCATAGCTAAAGTGGAAGAGGTATACAACTTCTTACCCCACCAATCCAGAGCTCTAGCATCCTTGACCAAAGGAACTGGATTCTTAACCACAGCAGCCCTGACACCCTTGGGGCCTTGAGTAATGGTGTCTGGGTCAGCCCTAGGACCCTTGTATAAATACTAGTGAGCTTCCGGTACCCTGCAGTATCTATCTGGTTTAGCAGGGGCAGGAGGCAAAGAGTCAGGGTTAAGAGAAGCCTCAGAAAAAACAACCTGAACAACATCCAATACAGGGGGAATAGCCAAAGGCCTATGCTGAGGCAAAACAAGAATTCTCTAAGCCTTTTACGAGAATCAGAATAATCCTGGCCTTCCCATTTAAAATGCTCCCTCATGGAATGCAAGGTTTCAGAAAAAGAAAAATCTTCAGGAGGGGACGCAGAGGGAGGAGAATCCTCAGCCTCTGAATCAGAGTAGGGAGGGAAATCCTGGAGCTCTTCCACAGAAGAATCAGAGTCATTGGAAGACTGATCCAGACCCTCTATCCCTGGCTCTACCCAGGGCCTTTTCTCAGGGGGAGGCATAGAACCCCTAATTAAAGTAATCAAATCCTCCGCCACCTTTAACATGTGCTTTCTAGGAGCTGGACCTCGTGGACAGACACCAGCAGGGGCAGATTTAGATTTAGAAAGGCTTTTACTATGAGAAGGGGGAGGCCTAGAAACTCTGTTGTGGAAGCTGCAGGCCTTCCTTCCTCAAAACTGAATTCTCCAGGCTGTCAGGTAAAGAGATTGCACGCTGATATTGAGAAAATGATTGTCCTCCTGAGTCAATAAGTGAGGAATCTGTGGTAATGGCCAAGGTGTCCCAAGAATTAAACTCCTTAAGAGAGGGTACCAATGTTGACGAGGCCAACCTGGTGCTATCAGAATCATGCAGGCATTTCCTCCTGACTTTCAACAATACCTTTGGAAGAAGAGGCAAAGGAGGAAAGGCATACGTGCAGGTTTCTCCAGCTGAAGGATAGTGCATCTATTTTCCAGGCTTTCGGATGAAATAGCCTTGTGCAAAACATTGGCAGTTGATAATTCAGAGGAGAAGCGAACAGATCTATGTCTGGAGTTCCCCAAGCCATGGTCAACTGCAGAAACACCTGATGATCCAACTTCCATTCATGAGGATCTACAATCTGTCTGCTCAGAACATCTGCTAAAGAATTTTGTGCTCCTGGCAGAAACAGTGCTCTGAGTGATGTGCAGTTTTAAAGCAGTTTCCCATACTAGCATTGCTTGTCTGCACAATGGATAAGAATGGGTTCCCCTTGCTTGTTGATGTACCACATGACTGTTGTGTCGCCTGTTCAATCAACACCAGTCCTGATTGAAGTAGGCTCTTGAATGCTTCCAAAGCAAATTGAACTGCCAGCATCTCTTTCATGTTGATATGTAAATGAAGTAGCTCTGGGGCCAAAGGTCTTGAATCCATTTTCCTTGAGATGAGCTCCCAGGCCGACTCCGAGGCATCTGTCGTTAATATCTGACATGCCTCTGGCTGGGTCACAGAGAGTCCCTTGTTTAGGTGACATTCCTGAGCCCACCACAGAAATTCTTTTGTATGCAAGGGAGAATCTGAATGACAGTGTCCAAATCGTGGCTGTGTTGAGTCCACACGCTTTTGAGATACCATTGTAACTTCCTCATATGCAGTGTGGCATTGGGAAGCACTAGAATACAAGATGCCATGAACCCTAAGGCTTGAAGGACTGTCTTTGCAGTCAGCCTGGACATTACTGAAAGCTGTTGGAAGTATTGATGAAGATGTCTTTGTTTGTCCAGGGTAAGAAATGCCATCTGGGTCGCTGTATTCAGTCTCACACCCAGAAAACACATCTCTTGTGAGGGTACTAGACTGGACTTTATTTCGTTCACAGAATACCCTAGGCATCTTAAAACTGTCATTACATAGTGAAGATGTTGAAGAAGTTCTTGCTTGCCTTGAGCCAGAAACAAACAGTCGTCCAGATAAGGATAAATTTGAATTCCTTGTAGTCTGAAAAGCAATTACTGGAGCCAGGACTTTTGTGAATACCCTGGGCAGTAGACAAGCCAAAGGGCAATGCAGAGAACTGACAATGCAAATTCCCATTCAAATCCCAGGAACGTCCTGGAACTGGGCCCGATAGGAATGTGAAGATAGGCCTCTATGAGCCTTGCCCAGCATAGGCAGCAACTGCTGCAACGTTAACATCTTGAACTTTGGAATTTCCAAAAAGGTGTTTAGAATGGACAAACCCAGAATTGGTCTCCAAGTATTTACTTCCTTTGGCACTAAGAAAAGACGGGAATAAAACCCTGTGCCTCCTTCAGCAGAAGGTACTTCCTGTATTGCCCTCCACTGAAGCAGAGAAGAAATTTTTTTTTTTTTTTTTTTTTTTTTCCCCATGCTTCCAGTCTTTGCTGATGAGGCACATCTGGCATACCTTCGAAAGGAGAGAAAGTGTGGAAATAAAATTTGTAGCCTCGATTTACAATGTCCAATACCCATTTGTCCTGGGTAACCAAATGCCAATACTTTGCGAAAAGTTCCAGTTTTCCTCCTAGAGGAGCTGCCAGCATGGCAGAATCCGGCAGCTGAAGACGCAGGTCATTGAGTTTGTTTCTGAAAGGACTGATCCCTGCCCTCCCCAGCAGAAGGGGTAAAAGAACCCAAAGTTCTAGGAGTAGCAGGGCCCTGAGAGGAAGCTCTACCCCTACCTCGCGTAGACCTGCCCCTAGACTGATAATCTGAAGAGGGCAAAGACCACCCTTTAGTAGGCCAATTCCTACTGAACTTAGGGGGCTGAACCTGTAAACAATCCTTAACTGTCTGCATAGACTTAGCTTTTTCCTCCATTTTTCAAAACTGATTCAACCGAGGGCCAAAAGAACATCAGACTGCAAAGGAGCATCCATAAGCCGAGCCTTAACATGCTCTGACAATGTCCGAACTTTCAATCAGGCATGCCTGCGAAGAACTGAACTAGTAGCAGCCACCCTGGAAGAAGCCTGTAAAGCATCAAAACCATATTGCAAAGAATGCTTACCAACTTGTTCTGAAACATGCACTAAATCCAGAAGCTCTGTACATTCAATACCTTCAGATAAAGCATCAACTTTACAATTCAATTGGCCCAGCAAATAATTTAGACAATGTAAAGCTCTCATAGCTAAAGTGGAAGAGGTATACAACTTCTTACCCCACCAATCCAGAGCTCTAGCATCCTTGACCAAAGGAACTGGATTCTTAACCACAGCAGCCCTGACACCCTTGGGGCCTTGAGTAATGGTGTCTGGGTCAGCCCTAGGACCCTTGTATAAATACTAGTGAGCTTCCGGTACCCTGCAGTATCTATCTGGTTTAGCAGGGGCAGGAGGCAAAGAGTCAGGGTTAAGAGAAGCCTCAGAAAAAACAACCTGAACAACATCCAATACAGGGGGAATAGCCAAAGGCCTATGCTGAGGCAAAAACAAGAATTCTCTAAGCCTTTTACGAGAATCAGAATAATCCTGGCCTTCCCATTTAAAATGCTCCCTCATGGAATGCAAGGTTTCAGAAAAAGAAAAATCTTCAGGAGGGGACGCAGAGGGAGGAGAATCCTCAGCCTCTGAATCAGAGTAGGGAGGGAAATCCTGGAGCTCTTCCACAGAAGAATCAGAGTCATTGGAAGACTGATCCAGACCCTCTATCCCTGGCTCTACCCAGGGCCTTTTCTCAGGGGGAGGCATAGAACCCCTAATTAAAGTAATCAAATCCTCCGCCACCTTTAACATGTGCTTTCTAGGAGCTGGACCTCGTGGACAGACACCAGCAGGGGCAGATTTAGATTTAGAAAGGCTTTTACTATGAGAAGGGGGAGGCCTAGAAACTCTGTTGTGGAAGCTGCAGGCCTTCCTTCCTCAAAACTGAATTCTCCAGGCTGTCAGGTAAAGAGATTGCACGCTGATATTGAGAAAATGATTGTCCTCCTGAGTCAATAAGTGAGGAATCTGTGGTAATGGCCAAGGTGTCCCAAGAATTAAACTCCTTAAGAGAGGGTACCAATGTTGACGAGGCCAACCTGGTGCTATCAGAATCATGCGAGGCATTTCCCTCCTGACTTTCAACAATACCTTTGGAAGAAGAGGCAAAGGAGGAAAGGCATACACGTGCAGGTTTCTCCAGCTGAAGGATAGTGCATCTATTTTCCAGGCTTTCGGATGAAATAGCCTTGTGCAAAACATTGGCAGTTGATAATTCAGAGGAGAAGCGAACAGATCTATGTCTGGAGTTCCCCAAGCCATGGTCAACTGCAGAAACACCTGATGATCCAACTTCCATTCGCGAGGATCTACAATCTGTCTGCTCAGAACATCTGCTAAAGAATTTTGTGCTCCTGGCAGAAACAGTGCTCGAAGAGTGATGTGCAGTTTTAAAGCAGTTTCCCATACTAGCATTGCTTGTCTGCACAATGGATAAGAATGGGTTCCCCCTTGCTTGTTGATGTACCACATGACTGTTGTGTCGTCTGTTCGAATCAACACCAGTCCTGATTGAAGTAGGCTCTTGAATGCTTCCAAAGCAAATTGAACTGCCAGCATCTCTTTCATGTTGATATGTAAATGAAGTAGCTCTGGGGCCAAAGGTCTTGAATCCATTTTCCTTCGAGATGAGCTCCCCAGGCCGACTCCGAGGCATCTGTCGTTAATATCTGACATGCCTCTGGCTGGGTCACAGAGAGTCCCTTGTTTAGGTGACATTCCTGAGCCCACCACAGAAATTCTTTTTGTATGCAAGGGAGAATCTGAATGACAGTGTCCAAATCGTGGCTGTGTTGAGTCCACACGCTTTTGAGATACCATTGTAACTTCCTCATATGCAGTGTGGCATTGGGAAGCACTAGAATACAAGATGCCATGAACCCTAAGGCTTGAAGGACTGTCTTTGCAGTCAGCCTGGACATTACTGAAAGCTGTTGGAAGTATTGATGAAGATGTCTTTGTTTGTCCAGGGTAAGAAATGCCATCTGGGTCGCTGTATTCAGTCTCACACCCAGAAAACACATCTCTTGTGAGGGTACTAGACTGGACTTTATTTCGTTCACAGAATACCCTAGGCATCTTAAAACTGTCATTACATAGTGAAGATGTTGAAGAAGTTCTTGCTTGCCTTGAGCCAGAAACAAACAGTCGTCCAGATAAGGATAAATTTGAATTCCTTGTAGTCTGAAAAAAGCAATTACTGGAGCCAGGACTTTTGTGAATACCCTGGGCAGTAGACAAGCCAAAGGGCAATGCAGAGAACTGACAATGCAAATTCCCATTCCAAAATCCCAGGAACGTCCTGGAACTGGGCCCGATAGGAATGTGAAGATAGGCCTCTATGAGCCTTGCCCAGCATAGGCAGCAACTGCTGCAACGTTAACATCTTGAACTTTGGAATTTCCAAAAAGGTGTTTAGAATGGACAAACCCAGAATTGGTCTCCAAGTATTTACTTCCTTTGGCACTAAGAAAAGACGGGAATAAAACCCTGTGCCTCCTTCAGCAGAAGGTACTTCCTGTATTGCCCTCCACTGAAGCAGAGAAGAAATTTTTTTTTTTTTTTTTTTTTTCCCCATGCTTCCAGTCTTTGCTGATGAGGCACATCTGGCATACCTTCGAAAGGAGAGAAAGTGTGGAAATAAAATTTGTAGCCTCGATTTACAATGTCCAATACCCATTTGTCCTGGGTAACCAAATGCCAATACTTTGCGAAAAGTTCCAGTTTTCCTCCTAGAGGAGCTGCCAGCATGGCAGAATCCGGCAGCTGAAGACGCAGGTCATTGAGTTTGTTTCCGAAAGGACTGATCCCTGCCCTCCCAGCAGAAGGGTAAAAGAACCCAAAGTTCTAGGAGTAGCAGGGCCCTGAGAGGAAGCTCTACCCCTACCTCGCGTAGACCTGCCCCTAGACTGATAATCTGAAGAGGGAAAAGACCACCCTTTAGTAGGCCAATTCCTACTGAACTTAGGGGCTGAACCTGTAAACAATCCTTAACTGTCTGCATAGACTTAGCTTTTTCCTCCATTTTTTCAAAACTGATTCAACCGGAGGGCCAAAAGAACATCAGACTGCAAAGGAGCATCCATAAGCCGAGCCTTAACATGCTCTGACAATGTCCGAACTTTCAACCAGGCATGCCTGCGAAGAACTGAACTAGTAGCAGCCACCCTGGAAGAAGCCTGTAAAGCATCAAAACCATATTGCAAAGAATGCTTACCAACTTGTTCTGAAACATGCACTAAATCCAGAAGCTCTGTACATTCAATACCTTCAGATAAAGCATCAACTTTACAATTCAATTGGCCCAGCAAATAATTTAGACAATGTAAAGCTCTCATAGCTAAAGTGGAAGAGGTATACAACTTCTTACCCCACCAATCCAGAGCTCTAGCATCCTTGACCAAAGGAACTGGATTCTTAACCACAGCAGCCCTGACACCCTTGGGGCCTTGAGTAATGGTGTCTGGGTCAGCCCTAGGACCCTTGTATAAATACTAGTGAGCTTCCGGTACCCTGCAGTATCTATCTGGTTTAGCAGGGGCAGGAGGCAAAGAGTCAGGGTTAAGAGAAGCCTCAGAAAAAAACAACCTGAACAACATCCAATACAGGGGGAATAGCCAAAGGCCTATGCTGAGGCAAAACAAGAATTCTCTAAGCCTTTTACGAGAATCAGAATAATCCTGGCCTTCCCATTTAAAATGCTCCCTCATGGAATGCAAGGTTCCAGAAAAAGAAAAATCTTCAGGAGGGGACGCAGAGGGAGGAGAATCCTCAGCCTCTGAATCAGAGTAGGAGGGAAATCCTGGAGCTCTTCCACAGAAGAATCAGAGTCATTGGAAGACTGATCCAGACCCTCTATCCTGGCTCTACCCAGGGCCTTTTCTCAGGGGAGGCATAGAACCCTAATTAAAGTAATCAAATCCTCCGCCACCTTTAACATGTGCTTTCTAGGAGCTGGACCTCGTGGACAGACACCAGCAGGGGCAGATTTAGATTTAGAAAGGCTTTTACTATGAGAAGGGGAGGCCTAGAAACTCTGTGAGGGAGGGAACCACCGACACATGAGAAGCCCCTTCAGCCTGGCCTACGACAGGAGAAGCCACTTCTTGAAGTAGCAAAGGCTCCCTGGAGACTCGCTAAACTGTCAGAAGGAGCCGGAAGTAGTCGGTGGCTCTACCGAACCGGCGTCCAATGGACTCATCTTGTTTGGACCGCAAAGGAATACTCTTTGCGTTTTAGCCGAACTGGGCGGAGAATCCGACTGCATGTTATAATTGCACCGTCCACCAAACACTAGCCTAGCACAGTCCAAGCGGCGTTTAATAGTGCATATCAAAGGCAGCACAAAAGCGACACCCAACAACGCCGTGCTCAGGCCCTAAACAAGGAATACAGAGTAAATGGTAATCCCTATGAGGAATCTGTTTCCCACAAGAAATACAGTTATTAACTTTTTCAGACATCTGGTAATACTGAGGCAAGAAAAGACAAAAGTGTCCCTAGCGGGTACTCAGCCAACATGGTCTCCGGTCTGAAACTCGAAAACCGACAATTCCAGAAAGCCGAACGGCACTTGCAAACACTGCTTCTGCTTAGGACCACACGGCAAGAAAGACTGAGGGTATGGCGTCGGTCATGCGCATTTGTACTGGCACATACTGATGTCAGCCTCGAGCGCCATGACCGACGCCAGATTCTAGCCCTTTGGTATTCGGGCCGATGGTGGACAGCGGAATACCCATGTGTCAGGACTGCAGCAATGGTAGACGAAGAACATCAGCAAATTAAGATTCTGCTTGACCTGTAGGGGTAAACAGAGTTGGAGACATATCCAGCTTCCACTCATTGTACTGAGGCATTTAAATGTGCTCTCAGATACCATAGCTTCACCTAGCTTACTGTTTCATGGATATGTCTACATGTTTTGGTCCTTGCAGTTTCTAAATTGGTCTTGCTGTTTGTTGACTGCACTGTTTAAGTAAGATAAGTGAACACATCCTGAACTGTTTTTTGCTGTTTATAAGGTAAAGCTGCTTAAACATAACAACTGAATGACCAACTTGCTGTGGTAGAACCTTGTATACCTATGGTAGTAGTGCAAAAAGAAAAATAAAGCAAATTTTGAACAAAAAGCCTGTCCTAGCTTGTATGCAAACACCCTGAGTATTAACTATCTCCTTCTCTCCTCCAGACCATTCGTAACCATTATATAAGGATTCCCCCCTCTCATCATATACCTACATCAGTTAAGAGGAATCACCCAGAAAATACTGTGGACCCAGCAAAGAAGTTTAAGAAAACCATAGCCTGAAAGTAGTGAATGTATGTTAACTTTCTTGGCTTAGTGTACTTTACATAGTGTACTCCCTTACGGACAGCTGACTGACTTTAGTGTGGTCAAATGCTGCATCACAGACTAGTGGCAGGCATCACCCCCCACATATCTGTTACCTTCTTAGTAATACTGCACTCCTTTTCCTCTGTAATCTAGAGTGCACCTTTGCCTCTTCCTACCCATCCTGCCCACTCTTCAGCTCCCTGAATTGCACAACACATCTCTGAAATACTGACTATTTTGTCTGAATTTAGTCTAAGGTTACTTAACTGCCACATAACTACCTTCCACTCATATAGGATACATATTGCAGTAATAGGCTCTCTTTCACATAACACTGATAGTCTCTCTAACTCTCCAGTGTCTTGGACTACTGGCTCTGCCCTGCTCCGTTCGCTATGCTCACTCTGCTCCCCTACGCTACCCGCAGTCCCACCCACCCCATATCAGTTACATTTATAGTTAGACAGCACACCCTCTATCATTTCCATCCCACCCAGAGTTTCACACCACACACATATCACTTACAAACCAACACCCTTCACCACACCCTTACTATCACTCATTATTAGTACATCAAACCCACTTACTTTAAAATACTACCCTTAAACACTCTTCACCAAACATGATGAAAGTACAGTTTTGTACCTACCATAAATGTAGATGTTCGAGGATATCCATTGCTGCAGTCCTGACATATGGGTATTCCGCTGTCCACCATCGGCCCGAATACCAAAGGGCTAGAATCTGGCGTCGGTCATGGCGCTCGAGGCTGACATCAGTATGTGCCAGTACAAATGCGCATGACCGACGCCATACCCTCAGTCTTTCTTGCCTCAGATGTCAGAATGCAAAAAATACCACCCAAAACCCAAACCTAAATAAGGGGGTAGGAGGGAGGGAAATTTGGACTGCAGCAATGGATATCCTCGAACATCTACATTTATGGTAGGTACAAAACTGTACTATGTTCTTCGTCTACCATTGCTGCAGTCCTGACATATGGGTAGAATCCCAGAGCAACGGAAAACAGGGAGGATGGCCAACTAAATAGAATTAGGAGCTGCTAACATGCCCTGTAGAAGAGCAGTGGCAAACCCAGCCCTAGACCTAGAATAAAGAGGTAAATGATAATGCTTAGTAAAAGTAGCTGCCTCCAAAATGTCCTTAGCAGCTACCCCTCTCAAAAAAGCAGTAGAGGTGGCCGTAGCCCTAGTAGAGTGAGGCCTGATCCCAGCAGGAACATCTTTCCCATGATGAGAATAACAAAAAGCAATACAATGGCCAATCCACTTGGAGATAGTGTGTTTTGAAACAGCTTTCCCTTGTGAAGTCAAAGCAAAAGAAACAAACAACTGTTGAGATCTTCTGAACTCTTTGGTTCTGCTCAAATAATATCTTAAATGCCTATGCACATCCAAAGAATGCAAAACTTTCACCCCTTTATTTCGGGGGTCAGCATAAAAAGTAGGAAAATGTATAGATTGGTTCAGTGCCACATTTGAAATTACTTTAGGCATAAAAGTAGGATTAGTACGTAAGGAAACTCTGTCCTTGTGAAAACCAGAAATGGTTCTACTGCCATGAGGGCCTGTAATTCAGAGACCCTTCGAGTAGAAGTAACAGCCAACAAAAAAGCAGTCTTCCAAGACAACAACTTCAACTCAGCTGTAGCTGCAGGTGCAAATGGAGGCAGAGTCAGCTTCTCCAAAACAAAAGTAAGATCCCAGGCTGGAGTGGGAGCTCTTCTCGGGGTCTTATATTCTTTGCCCTCTAAGAAACTGTCTAACCAATGGATGAGAAAACAAAGGAGGGTCACATTCATAGTGAGCAGAAATAGCTGCAGCATGCACTTTAACAGAAGAAAGACAATCCCTTGTCTAACAAAACAGTCAAATATTGCAAAATACAACTCAAGTTAGGCAATTTAACATCAAAGCCGTGAGCTGCACTCCAAAGAAAAAATCTCTCCCATTTATCAGCATAAACTTTCCGAGTAGTAGGACGCCTGGCTTCCAAAGAACATCCAAAACTTGTTGTGGAAGCTGCAGGCCTTCCTTCCCCAAAACTGAATTCTCCAGGCTGTCAGGGAAAGAGATTGCACACTGATATTGAGAAAATGATTGTCCTCCTGAGTCAATAAGTGAGGAATCTGTGGTAATGGCCAAGGTGTCCCAAGAATTAAACTCCTTAAGAGACGGAACCAATGCTGTCGCGGGCATTCTGGTGGTATCAGAATCATGCGAGGCATTTCCTCCTGACTTTCTACAATAGCTTTGGAAGAAGAGGCAAAGGAGGAAAGGCATACACGTGCAGGTTTCTCCAGCTGAAGGATAGTGCATCTATTTTCCAGGCTTTCGGATGAAATAGCCTTGTGCAAAACTTTGGCAGTTGATAATTCAGAGGAGAAGCGAACAGATCTATGTCTGGAGTTCCCCAATCCATGGTCAACTGCAGAAACACCTGATGATCCAACTTCCATTCGTGAGGATCCACAATCTGTCTGCTCAGAACATCTGCTAAAGAATTTTGTGCTCCTGGCAGAAACTGTGCTCGAAGAGTGATGTGCAGTTTTAAAGCAGTTTCCCATACTAGCATTGCTTGTCTGCACAATGGATAAGAATGGGTTCCCCCTTGCTTGTTGATGTACCACATGACTGTTGTGTTGTCTGTTCGAATCAACACCAGTCCTGATTGGAAGCATTCAAGAGCCTACTTCAAAGCAAATTGAACTGCCAGCATCTCTTTCATGTTGATATGTAAATGAAGTAGCTCTGGGGGCCAAAGGTCTTGAATCCATTTTCCTTCGAGATGAGCTCCCAGGCCGACTCAGGCGTCTGTCGTTAATATCTGACATGCCTCTGGCTGGGTCACAGAGAGTCCCTTGTTTAGGTGACATTCCTGAGCCCACCACAGAAATTCTTTTTGTATGCAAGGGAGAATCTGAATGACAGTGTCCAAATCGTGGCTGTGTTGAGTCCACACGCTTTTGAGATACCATTGTAACTTCCTCATATGCAGTTTGGCATTGGGAAGCACTAGAATACAAGATGCCATGAACCCTAAGGCTTGAAGGACTGTCTTTGCAGTCAGCCTGGACATTACTGAAAGCTGATGGAAGTATTGATGAAGATGTCTTTGTTTGTTCAGGGTAAGAAATGCCATCTGGGTTGCTGTATTCAGTCCCACACCCAGAAAACACATCTCTTGTGAGGGTACTAGACTGGACTTTATTTCGTTCACAGAATACCCTAGGCATCTTAAAACTGTCATTACATAGTGAAGATGTTGAAGAAGTTCTTGCTTGCCTTGAGCCAGAAACAAACAGTCGTCCAGATAAGGATAAAGTTGAATTCCTTGTAGTCTGAAAAAAGCAATTACTGGAGCCAGGACTTTTGTGAATACCCTGGGCGCAGTAGACAAGCCAAAGGGCAATGCAGAGAACTGACACTGCAAATTCCCATTCCGAAATCTCAGGAACTTCCTGGAACTGGGCCCGATAGGAATGTGAAGATAGGCCACTGTGAGCCTTGCCCAGCATAGGCAGCAACCGCTGCAACGTTAACATCTTAAACTTTGGAATTCCCAAAAAGGTGTTTAGAATGGACAAATCCAGAATTGGCCTCCAAGTATTTACTTCCTTTGGCACTAAGAAAAGACGGGAATAAAACCCTGTGCCTCCTTCAGCAGAAGGTACTTCCTGTATTGCCCTCCACTGAAGCAGAGAAGAAATTTTTTGCCCGTGCTTCCAGTCTTTGCTGATGAGGCACATCTGGCATACCTTTGAAAGGAGGGAAAGTGTGGAAATAAAATTTGTAGCCTCGATTTACAATGTCCAATACCTATTTGTCCTGGGTAACAAAATGCCAATACTTTGCGAAAAGTCCCAGTTTTCCTCCTAGAGGAGCTGCCAGCATGGCAGAGTCCGGCAGCTGAAGACGAGGTCATTGAGTTTGTTTCGAAAGGACTGACCCTGCCCTCCCCAGCAGAAGGGTAAAGAACCCAAAGTCCTAGGAGTAGCAGGGCCCTGAGAGGAAGCTCTACCCCTACCTCGCCTAGACCTGCCCCTAGACTGATAATCTGAAGAGGGAAAAGACCACCCTTTAGTAGGCCAATTCCTACTGAACTTAGGGGCTGAACCTGTAAACAATCCTTAACTGTCTGCATAGACTTAGCTTTTTCCTCCATTTTTTCAAAACTGATTCAACCGGAGGGCCAAAAGAATATCAGACTGCAAAGGAGCATCCATAATCCGAGCCTTAACATGCTCTGACAATGTCTGAACTTTTAACCAGGCATGCCTGCGAAGAACTGAACTAGTAGCAGCCACCCTGGAAGAAGCCTGTAAAGCATCAAAACCATATTGCAAAGAATGCTTACCAACTTGTTCTGAAACATGCACTAAATCCTGAAGCTCTTTACATTCAATACCTTCAGAGAAAGCATCAACTTTACAGTTCAATTGGCCCAGCAAATAATTTTGACAATGTAAAGCCCTCATAGCTAAAGTGGAAGAGGTATACAACTTCTTACCCCACCTATCCAGAGCTCTAGCATCCTTGTCCAAAGGAACTGGATTGTTAACCACAGCAGCCATGACACCCTTGGGGCCTTGAGCAATGGTGTCTGGGTCAGCCCTAGGACCCTTGTATAAATACTAGTGAGCTTCCGGTACCCTGCAGTATCTATCTGGTTTAGCAGGGGCAGGAGGCAAAGAGTCAGGGTTAAGAGAAACCTCAGAAAAAACATCCTGAACAACAACTAATACAGGGGGAATAGCCAAAGGCCTATGCTGAGGCAAAAACAAGAATTCTCTAAGCCTTTTACGAGAATCAGAATAATCCTGGCCTTCCCATTTAAAATGCTCCCTCATGGAATGCAAGGTTTCAGAAAAAGAAAAATCTTCAGGAGGGGACGCAGAGGGAGGAGAATCCTCAGCCTCTGAATCAGAGTAGGGAGGGAAATCCTGGGGCTCTTCCACAGAAGAATCAGAGTCATTGGAAGACTGATCCAGACCCTCTATCCCTGGCTCTACCCTGGGCCTTTTCTCAGGGGGAGGCATAGAACCCCTAATTAAAGTAATCAAATCCTCCGCCACCTTTAACATGTGCTTTCTAGGAGCTGGACCCTGTGGACAGACACCAGCAGGGGCAGATTTAGATTTAGAAAGGCTTTTACTATGATAAGGGGGAGGCCTAGAAACTCTGTGAGGGGAGGGAACCACCGACACATGAGAAGCCCCTTCAGCCTGGCCTACAACAGGAGAAGCCACTTCCTGAAGTAGCAAAGGCTTCCCTGAGACTCGCTAAACTGTCAGAAGGAGCCGTTGAAGAAGTCGGTGGCTCTACGAACCGGCGTCCAATGGACTCATCTTGTTTGGACCGCAAAGGATTACTCTTTGCGTTTTTTAGCCGAACTGGGCGGAGAATCCGACGGCATGTCATAACTGCACCGTTTACCAAACACTAGCCTAGCACAGTCCAAGCGACGTTTAATAGTGCGCTTATCAAAGGCAGCACAAAAGCGACACCCAACAACGCCGTGCTCAGGCCCTAAACAAGGAATACAGAGTAAATGGTAATCCCTATGAGGAATCTGTGTCCCACAAGAAATACAGTTATTAACTTTTTCTGACATCCGGTAATACTGAGGCAAGATAAAGACAAAAGTGTCCCCAACGGGGTACTCAGCCCAGCTTGGTCTCCGGTCTGAAACTCGAAAACCGACAATTCCAGAAAGCCGAACGGCACTTGCAAACACTGCTTCTGCTTAGGACCACGCGGCAAGAAAGACTGAGGGTATGGCGTCGGTCATGCGCATTTGTACTGGCACATACTGATGTCAGCCTCGAGCGCCATGACCGACGCCAGATTCTAGCCCTTTGGTATTCGGGCCGATGGTGGACAGCGGAATACCCATATGTCAGGACTGCAGCAATGGTAGACGAAGAACATCTATAAACAACAGTCCCACTTAATAAATGCACCACTCTACCTATGTACTATCATCACCTTTCTCCTGCTCTCCTACCTCTTCTCTTACCACACTCCACTACATATCAGTACCCCCCCCCCACAATGGCAAACCAAACCTCTATCCTCTCCCCTGAAACTTTGCAACTTCCCTATCATACCACTAGACCTCACCTCCTCTAGATCAATATCTTACTCCCACTACAAACTGTCAGTCAGAACTAACCCTCACTCTTCATTAAAACATACTAAATTACTACACAAACTAACTAACCTGTATCTTCACCTACTCCACAAACTCATTTGCTATGGTGACATTCACCCTAATCCAGGGCCCACCACAACACCCTACACAGACTCTAATCAGCCAAACCCCTATACTATAGACCTATCTTCTCTCTTTTCTTCATTAACATAAATGCAAGAAGTATACTTAACAAAATCAAGGACCATCACACCCTTCTAGCTGTATATAAACCAGAAATAGCAGTGCTAAATGAAACATGGCTTAAACTAGAACACCATAATAATGAGATTACAGCCCCTGGAGATAACATAATATGCAGAGATAGAGTAGAGAAAAGGGAGGTGGTGTAGCAATATTGTTCCAAAATCATCTCACCATTGAACAAATTGATTATTGCCCCCCAAAAAATCAAAGATGAATTAATCCTTGCCAAATTAAAACTAAACTCATACATATCATTATTGCAGGTGGCTACATTCTACCAGACAATAACACTACTATAATGGAAAACCTGCTAAACTGGATCTCAAACTCCATGCCACAAGAATCTGTACGATTAGGTGACTTTAATATTGACTGGCCGAACTGCTCTAGCCACACTCCAACTACTCACATTAACCTCCATAGATTTACCCAAATTATATCCACCCCAACCAGAACAGACAAAACCTCAAAGCACAAATCCATCTTAGACTGGATTCTGTTATCTGACCCCACTCTAGCATGGCACTTTGGCTGTTTACCTGACAGTCTAAGTGATCATCAACCAACCTACCTAATTCGGAACAGACCCCATTACATAAGCCAACCCAACCTCAGAGTAATACATAACAAAACTACCTTTTAAACGACTGACTTCATCAATTCACTACAAAGCTATAACTGGACACCCCCAAAACTATTATCTCTAGATGATGCCATACAATACTTTAACTCCACTTTCCTGAAATTCTTAGCTGTCATGCCCCCTCCCGAACTATAAGACTAAAAGCTAACTATGCTCCATAGTTAACTAAAGATACTAAGACTACAATGAAAGAGAGGGATCAGGCCTGGAGTCAATATCAAAAGAACAAAACCAGTAATCTGAGGCAAACCTACCAAGAACTTCGAAACAAAGCCAAAAAAAATCAAATTAGACAAAAGTAACTACTACAAAAACATGCAGGAAAAATATGTCAACATCCCTAAGAAATTAAACAACCATGACAGCATTCTCATATAATTTAACAAGTTCTTTACCAAAACAGTCCAAACCCTTACCAATGCCCACAATACCACTAGCAGCCCTATACCAGGTGCTAGCAAAACCCACCCTACTATTCAGAACAATACCACCAACTTTTCCCTACACCCTGTACCCCCTAAAATTATTTCAAAGCTCCTTAAGAAACTCAAACCAACCACACTAGCTGCTGACACCCTACCATTCGAATTCCTTCAGATAGCAGCAGACGCCATAGCCTATCCCTTGTCCATCCTCATCAACAGGTCACTTGCAGAATTCAAAGTCCCCACCCTGTGGAAAACATCACACATTATTCCACTGCACAAAGGGGGCAGCTCCTTATAACTCATCAACTACCGCCCAATCGCAATACTTTCACCTCTATCCAAGATATTAGAGAGAGTTGTACATTCCCAACTACTTTGGTACCTCTTTCAAAACAACTTAATCGCTAAAACCCAGCATGGCTTTAGACCATCCCACAGCACCACTACGGCATTACTATCATTTACAGATATAGTTAACCACAATAGAAACAAGGGACTATTTGTATCTTCCATTTTCGTAGACTTATCTAAAGCCTTTGACATGGTAGACCATAACATTCTTCTCCAAACTTTATCTACCCTACGCCTCAGCCCCTCCACTATATCATGGTTTGCTAGCTACGTATCTGGTCAACAGCAGGCAGTCCTATGGCATGACCAGCTGTCCCTCATGTTACCAGTATCCATAGGTGTCCCTAAAGGATCCATCCTTGGCCCACTATTGTTCTCACTATTCACCATCCAAATCAATTCCTCCTCACTCACAGCATCAGTAGTACAATACACAGATGACACCACCCTTATAAGTGCCGCCCCCCCCACATTAAAGGAACTGCAAATCCTCACCCAAAACACTTTTACTCTAGCTGAAACATGGTTCACAAACATCAAACTTATTCTTAACCCCCCAAAAAATAAATTAATTCTTTTTGGCCCAGGTCATGCCCCCTCAACAACACTTTCACCATTCACTCCAAAGATAACATTCAAATCACTCCAACTGCACATACTAAACTGTTATGTGTAGAAATAGACAATAACCTTCAATTTGACATCAATATAGCACAAACCATTAAGAAAGTTAATAAAAAACTAGGACTTCTCTATAGGAACAAACACTTGGCCAGAGTACAGGCAGCACAGGTTTGAGGACCTTAACAGATACCCTACAACTCTAACTATCTGTCTGGAAGCCACCATTTTAAGCTTAAAATAATACCACTGAAGTATGTGTCCCAGTAAATAACTACTACATAAGCTAATCTTTTAATGAATGCTAGACTTTATAAGCACAACAAGAATTTACAGTGTTTTTTTTGCTAGTCACCACGAAAAGCAGACACCAGCAGCTCCTATCCTTTCTCTTTGGTTACCCACTATCCTCATACTGTTTCTGTGTATATTCTCCTGTTCTGCACTTTACCCTTCCCTGAATTCATTTCTAGCCTCACTCTTAATTGCTTTTCCTAGTGTACCTGCCCTATTTTACTGTCTTCAGACTCTTACATATTAATTTTTTTTTATGTTTTGCCCTGCTTTTAGCTGCTAGTAATACCTCTCTCTCCCCCTGCAAAGCCCCTCTCTATTGTACCTTCTTTTAACCATACAGCACTGGGTTTCATTCAAGTAAATCTACTTGTGTAGCTTGAGGCCAGTGTCCTTTTGTAAGCTTACTTCTGCTCATATTTTATTTCTTTTTATTTTATTTCTGGTGACTGTACCTTTAGAAACTTTATATCCTTGTCTCTCAAGCTAGTTTTTCACTATCTTTTCTGATTGTTTCTATGACTTCATCTTGACCAGGGTGCTAGCCCCGCTCCGTTCGCTCCCTTACCTACTCCCATTCCCACCCACCCCATTACAATTACCTTTATACCTAACTATCCCTCCCCTTCCTGTCCCACTAGCCACTACAATTCCACTTCCTGCCTATTGCCACAACCACCTTACTAATTTGTCAATCTTGTCAACACCACTTCATCTATACCACTGTCTCTCTACCTACTCTATCTGACCATATTTTATTCCAACATGTATTATTTTCTAATATCTTCTACACTACTCCTTATTCTCTCTATCTCCACCTCTTACCAATCCAATCTCTCTGACCCACTCCTATGTTCACCAACTTCTCACTCATACAACATATATCCAACTACTTCATCTTTTACTATCTCCCCTAATCTCTTTACTACCTCTCTCTCAAGTCTATATAAACTATCCATAACACAGGTTTTTAAACCTTCCCACAAAGCTAAGTCAAAACTATACAAACTCCATCTAGCATCTACTACACACTCTCTCCTCACTAAAAACCTACTTTGTTCTGGAGATATCCATCCCAACCTTGGCCCCTCTTCTCTCCCCAAAACTACCTCTACACTGCCCCCATCTTACTCCTTTAACAGTCACCAACCTCAGTCACAACAATCATCTCCATCCAAATACTTAACTATTTACTCATTGAATATTCAGAGTCTAGCAAATAAAGTCACTGAGCTGCACTCATGGATAGCTCTCAATAGCCCTCACATCCTCTCCCTATCTGACACCTGGCTCAAGCCACACATCTCAAATAGAGAAATACTCCCACCAGGTTATAATATCTTCCGATCTGATAGACATGTAAAAAAAGGTGGTGGTGTGGCCATCCTCTACTCAAACATTCTTAACCTCTCACCATACCTTTCCCCAATTCCTGACTTCCTCCCAGCTGAAATCATCATTCTTAACTGTCATCTGAATCCCCACAAAAAACTTGCAATTGCCTCTATCTACCTTCCTCCTGGTAACAATCTGCCCATTCTTGAAAACATCCTATCCTGGTTCTCCCACAGCATACCATATGAGACACTTATCCTTGGTGATGTCAACACTGATTGGTCCAAACTCATAACTGACTCCCCCCAACTCAGTATCCACCTACACGGCTTCCACCAACTTCTATCATCTCCCACTTGCTTCTATAAAAATTCCTCTTCCAGCTCCATCATAGACTGGATCCTTACCAATTCCCCCCACCAATACCACAATCCCAGCACCTTACCTGACTCCCTCAGTGATCATCTCCCTACCACCATCTTAAGACACCACTCCCATATTCCTAAACCCCACCTTATCAAAGACTGTCGAAAACTATTGACTTTCAATTCATCCCAATTTAACTCCATTCTCCACAACATAGATTGGTCCATTTTAAAACACCTCCCCCTAAACAATGCTGTGAGCACTTTCAATAGCATCTTCATGAATACTCTAAACCCCTTAGCTCCCTCTAGGAAGATCAGAGTAAAATCAAACCATGCTCCCTGGCTCTCCAAAGAGACTAGGTCCCTTATGAAACAAAGAGATCATGCTTGGAAAACCTGGACTAAAACTAAACAACCACATTTTCTTCAAAAATACAGGCAACTGAGGAACCTTGCAAAAAAACATACAACTAATGACAAAAAGTTATACTATAGCTCTGCTCAGCTTAACAACAAATCCAATCCTCAAAAATTTTGGTCATCTCTCAACAACATCCTCTATCCTGGAAAGCCATCTAATCCCTCCCCATACCCTAACTCTTCCTCTCAGGAAACAGCTACCCTCCTGAATAAACACTTTATCTCTTCCATCCAAAATCTGGTAACCTCTAAGCCAAACTCTACTTCGACACCCACCTCTCCGAGTCCCACTAACACAACTTTGTTTTCTTTTGAGCCAGTTCCCATTACTTACATCAAATCTCTACTACTAAAGCTAAAACCTTGCTCTCCTTCCACTGAGAATCTATATCCTACATTCCTCAAACTTGCTGCTGACTAAATTGCCTATCCTGTATCTATACTAATTAATCGATCTATTCTGGAATCAACTTTCCCCACCCTTTGGAAATCTTTCTTCACTATCCCTCTTCATAAAGGTGGAAACTCCACTGACTGCTCAAACTACCGACCCATTGCCATTCTGTCCCCCCTCTCCAAGATATTAGAAAAATGTATTCACTCACAGCTTCTCAATCACCTCCTCACACACCACTTACTTACCCCTACCCAACATGGATTTCGTCCTCACCACAGCACCACCACTGCCCTCCTCTCCTTCACTCATATCATTGCAGAGGCCCTAGACAACAATAAACTCATTTCATGTCTCTTCCTAGATCTCTCCAAAGCCTTCAATACTGTCTCTCATCCTCTACTACTATCCAAACTCGCAAATCTCCACCTATCCCCCTCTGCACTTGCCTGGTTTAATAGTTACCTATCTGGCAGGGAACAATCTGTCAAATGGCTCTCATCTTCCTCACCTTTCCTTTCCATCTCCACTGGTTTTCCCCAAAGCTCCATCTTGGGACCCCTTTTGTTTAACATCTTCACCAATGATCTTTACACCTCATGCAAAGAATCCTCCCTTATTCAGTATGCCAACGACTCCACACTTATATCCATCTCAAATAACATTCCTGAACTGCACTCCCTGACCCAACAGGCCCTACTATTCACTGAACAATGGCTCTCTCACAACCTATTGATCCTAAATCCCAAAAAGACCAAACTCCTACTTTTCCTTCCCCGTTCTCTTTCTCATCACAAAACCTCCTTTTTTATTACATCTTCTAACAATAAAAATATCCAACCTGACACCCACACAAAACTCCCAGGGGTCATTATCTATGATGAACTCAAGTTCAACCTACACATACTTCTATGTATAAAACAAAAACAAACCAGAAACTAGGTCTACTATATTGGAACAAAAAATTCCTAACCCCTGAATCTAGACTTACCCTGAGCCAGGCCCTCCTCCTCCCCTCCCTCTTATATGCCGCCCCAGTTCTTACCAACATCTAGGCCTCCACTCTAAACAAACTGCAACAGGCTTACCATAAAATAGCCAGATTCATTACTATCTCCCCATACAACTCACACCACTGCATTTCTTTAAACACTCTTCAATGGCTTGAATTTCCCCAGTTTCTGCTCTCTTATCAATTTCATATGCTAGACTCTATTCTTTATAAACCCTCCTTCTGCCCATCTCTACCTTCCTTAGACTCCATCTACATCCCATCCAGGGACCCTCCATACTTCTAACCAACAATTACTTGATATGTACCACCCAAAAAGGTCAGTAGGCAAATTACTCTACAAACCCTCCCTTGCCCATGCTTGGAACAAACTTCCCCTTGACTTAGTTCAATCTCCCACACCTCACACTTTAAAAATGAACTAAAAGCTTATTTTCTCAATTCCAGAACCTGCCCTTGCCATGACCCTACCTAGTCTTCCTTCCCTTTATGTACCCTCAAAAGGACCATACTTAGTACCTCATTACACCTCTCTCTCTCCAATGCTTCTACTATGCATTTGCACAATTTTATACAAACAAAAAATGTTCATTATTGACCTATTGAACTATATCAATGTAAAATTGTTACTTAGCTTCTTTTTAATGCAACTTTAACTTTATGCATGTATCCCAACATATGTGAATCATTTTGATATAACTGCTATTATATCAATATTGTTTAAAATTGTACTTGTTTTAAAATGTATTACTGGAGTTTTTCTCCTCAGGTCTCCAGTGAAAATGGGCCACAAGCCCAGTTGGACAAACCTGGTTAACAAATGTCAATAAATAAATAAAACAAATCAAAGCTACTATTCCAAGAACTCATCTCTTATCCATCCTTCTTTATGCCTCTCCCATCCTTACTAATCTCTGCCAGAGTGATCTGAACAAAATGGAATCTTGTTATAACAAAATAGCCAAGTTCGCTACTGAAACCTCATACAAATCCCATCACTGTCTCACCCTTAACTAACTCAGCTGGCTCAAGCTACCTCAACTACTTCTGTTTAATCAACTCAGAATAGCGCATAATCACTTCTACCTTCCAGAAAAAAATCATGCACTTCAAAATATAATTTACCCCCACATCCCTACCAGAGAGCCTTACGATCTAGTTCTCAGAACCTAATAAGCATTATCAGACACAAAAATTATGCTGGCAAATCTCTCTCTGCCTGCACTATTGCCAAAATCTGGAACTCACTACCTAGCTAAATAACCTCCACTACCTCCACTATTCAATTTAAAAAAACTCCTGAGAACTCACTTCTCAAACAATTGGCTTTGTTCATGCTACTCCCCAGGTTAATTTGCACCAATACCATGTTCAAGGATTCTATTAAAGGTCCCCTAATTCCTTTCACTGTAAAGCTGAATAATCACTGGTTATTTCTGCAACAAAATATTGAGAGTACTCATAATTTAGAAAGAAAAAAAATGTTCTTGTGTGTTTATATTTTATATTCTATATAAACCCTACTACTAGAATGCTGTATGCTAACTTTACTAAAGGAATTGTTAATCTATACATAACTTATGTTTCTATGGAACCTATATCTCTATATGATATTCTTGTGTAATTTCTTTATGACATGCTATTGAAGTTTTTCTCCTCGGGCCTCCGCTGAAAATGGATATGTGTCCAGTCGGACTTTCCCGGTTGACAGATATAAAATAAAATGAAATAAATAAAATAAATAATTAACAAACCAATCATAAAAGATAAAGAAACTGGAATACAAAGCATACTATAGTGTATTCTAAGAAAAAAAAAAAACAGCCAACGTATCTAAAGAAGGTGTCCTCTCAGATAATATAAGTGACCACAACCTAACATATGTCTCATGAAAAACTTCTTAACTAAATGAGCATATCGCATATAATCACATTCGGCCAGCAAAAGTTTTCCAATACTCTCTATTTACATCTGTTCGCTCATAGTACAATTGAACTCTACCCAAAATCCTCATACTAGATGAATCTGTTTTCTATTTTAGCAACACTTTCTTGGATATACTAAACTCCCTTGCACCAGTTTTATAAAAAACAACTTATGCTATATGACCATGGCTAACATATCCAACAAAGCAAAACATTATTGATAGGGACAATGCTTGTAAAGCCTGAAAAAAAAAATCACCACACACTTTATAGCATGGCAGAACACTTGGAAATGAGGTAAAGAAACAAGTCAAAAAGCCAAGAACCAAAAATTTTCAAACTGCAGGATATAAAAATGAATAACCCAAAACAGCTATGGAATTATATAAATAAGGCAAAACTCTCAGTCGAAATAAATCACAACCAAATCCACTCCCAAATAAAACATTATTAAAATAGTGAATTTAATGAATGCTCACTTCATAATATCTATAGAAAAGTAGATGTGAGGTATCACACAACATATATACTGGAAAGACACTAGTAATGACAATTTCACCTTACAGATGGTACTTGTCCATATCATTAAAACATACTCCTGAAATTAAAAACAATAATTCTGTCTCGGGACAAAACACCAGAACAACAACTAAAAAAGCAACCAAAGTAATAGTTTTTCCAATTGTTATTCTGATTAATAGGTGACTAGATTAGTAATGTGTTTTTTCCTTTATCTTACTGTATCAAGTTAAACAAAACAAAAGAACCAACTAACACAGCACTGTATAAAATAATTGTTTAATCTAAATAATATAGTAAAAAAAGTAAATAACAGATGAGCACTTTCACACCAACTGTGCTTCATCAGATCTAGTTGTAAGTACATTGATTGAGTTATAATTTTGGCAGTGGTATTAGGTGATGTTTGCTTTTATTGATGGATGTCTCTTTCTAGTTTTAGGCAGAGACACTGAGATTAATTTTTGGGGTAGAAGGTACAGTTGCAAGGGATCTTTGATAATTTCCTACTTCATCATATGGCTTTATTGTATTACTGTCACTGAATACTCACTGTAAAGTCTCCTATGCTGCAAGCACACTGAACATTTACCTAATCTTATGCTTCCAAATGATTTTATATATAGTATAATGTTCAATATTGTAAGCGTATTATACTGCAAATGTATTCATACCTCACTGTGTTACTTAAGTGAAGAAATGGCACAAAACTTTATTCATGAATTCTCCACAGTATTCTGATTTCCAAAAAAGGGAAACATTTTTGTCAAATATTTTGGAAGATGGATGTTAATATCTGTTTAGAAGAGGATCCTCATATGCAAGCTGCACAGTTTGATGAATATAAAAATCGATGATATCTTCTCACTTTTGCAGCTGGTGTGGGTGTCCTGATCAAGAGAAATGTCACTTTTGCAATTATGCAAGCTATCAAAGATCCAGATGGGCAGTTTATTTTGATAGCGTGCTGTAGTCCTTTCCTTGCTAGTCTTCTAGTAATAGCACATGCACTGTGTGGTGATAGACAATCTGTTTTAAGATATAATAGTTTGATAAAAAATGACTGCGTCTTGGACTGGAGATTAACATTAGGTTCTGAGTACAATATGCTAGGATCTGAAACTCCCGTCAGTAAACAGTTACTATTTTAATAAAGAAATTACTGATTTGATCCATATAGATCCTTTCACCTCGATGAGACACATATTTTACTTTCTTCTCGTCTCTACATTAAATGTGGTAAAACACTGACTTCTTTTTGCTTTCATAATCTTGGAGAAAATTGATTTAGAATATATAAATGAACCAACCCTATGCCATAATATGTCTTTGGATTACATTTCGCAAAGTCATAAATTTCAGATCAAAAGCTAGACTCAACATATGGTTGCTAAAAGAAAATAATACTCACAATGAACTTTTAAGATTATTTTTTTCTTCATTTTGGGAATCCATCCATCCAACCATCCATCCATCCAGGCTTACAAGTTGTGCCTTACTTCTAGAGAAACTCCATGAACAGCCACCACCATCCCTAAACTTTGCTAGGGAAGGAGGGAAATGGAAGTCGATTGCCAAAACTTTCTTTCATATCATATACACACCACACTCACACCCAAGGAGAATTTAGAGATAACAATCAACCGACTGCATGTCATTGGATCTGGGAGGAAACCAAAGTATGTAAAACAACCAGGAGAACACAGGGAGGATATACAGACTCGACAAAGAGGGACCTCCAGCTGAGAAACAAACAATAGAACCTCTTGCTGTGCAGTAACAATGCTAACCACTGCATCACTGCAGTGCTCATCTACAGAATACTTTGAATAATAATCTTCCATTTGATATTAGATGGTCAGCATTTAAAGTTACATTAACAAGTATTCTAATAAGCAAAACATCTTCTCTAAAGAAATACAGCATAAAAAGGATATTTTAATTAGAGAAATTGATGATAAAACTACACAAATATTAATAAAAAATGATATTTCTAAATAGTCAGACTTTACATCAGCTCAAAGCAAATTAATACCTTTATGAGCCATCAACTGATCAATTTTTGTGAGCAACATTACTGCTAAATGTGCTGAAAGGGCCAATGTTACCCTCCGATTTGCTTGCAAGTTTATTAAGACTTAATCATAATTCCAGTAATATTATTTATTTTAAAAGCAATGGTTCTTTTCATAGCAAACTGAAAGAAATACTTAGGATTTTTTCAATAGGTGTAATGCTATATATGTATCAACAAGCCCTCACATCAGTTTAGCCAATATTACCTGATATTGTGGTGTAGAGGAATAGAGCCCTGACCACAACCCAATGGCATGAGATTTGGTTAATTATTTCTAAACCTTGAGGATCCAGGTTGGGAGGGAGACAGTGATATTGAAGGGGTATGGCTCTCTCACCTCCCCCCAGGGGTGAGGACATCTGCATGGACTCATATGGCCTTGAGGCAGGCACAAATTGGTGGACACCCATGCTTTGGGACTGAGTGGGGGCTGTCTAAAGGAAACATTCATTGTGGAAATAATGGTAAAACACTTCATGGTAGGCCCATTGCATGCTCATTGCATGGCCCCTTCCCTTGTGCTAAGCTGAGTCTGTGAAAGGGTGTTAGGAAAAAGCAAGAAAACCATGAAATATTTCTGACTACCTCTTCTTGTTGGCCCTCACCATGATGATAGGGATTAAATGAGACTATTGGCTGGGATGGGGCCTGATGTTAAGCAGGCAGGGAGTATAAGATGTGGCAGAAATTATCCACTATCAATAGCATCTTGACACATTTTGATCCCTTTAAAAGTCCAGTGGCATTTTGGATTTACTACATATTGAATTATCTTTCCATAAAGCCACTTAAACTTTTACTTTCTTAAAGCTGAGCAAGACCCCTGTCTCAGACGGATTTGATGAGTCATTTTCAAGAAATTATGAGCCACTGCTGATTATTATTTTTCAGAAGCTAGTTAATAGAATTAAAGACAATGGGTTTTCAGACAAATAGATGTATTAATATAGATAAGTCTGTATCCACAAGCCTAACACAGATTTTTTTTGACAAAAAAGTATTACATATTTTCTTTTTTTTTTTTGCCATATTTTGCCCTCAGTGCTTGCTAGTCATCAACTCCCTCCTGACCAATGTATCAATTTTTTCATCTCTTCTTTACTGCTAGGACTGGGATGAGAGTCAGACTGAAGAAGGGAAGGCATGAGGGGGTTGATTAGCCTTTTCTCTTGCAGTCTCAACCCCTGGAGCCACTCAATCAGAGACTGGTTGGCATTCCCTCCAAATAGCCATGATCTCTCCTGGTAACCATAGCAGCTGTTTCCCTAGTTTTCAACAGGTAAATCATAATTAATCAGTATAATCCTGATGCACACTAGCTTCCACATCCCCCATTCCTAGGAGAGGACAGCAAGCTATGCCCCTTTATCCCCCCCAGCTGGCTTCTTGAACCATGTTCACCTTGGTCACAGAAAGTACTCCATCCCCCGGCACTATGGAGCCAGGCCTTTTCACCTATTATTTTTAAATTAACTTAGATGTTAAATGTGTGCTATAATTTTATCTACAAGCTTTAGGAAAGTGGCTGGCAGAATTATCTTAGGATTTCAAACAGTATTCGTGGCATACTGTTAAGTACAACATAGCAATATTATGTTAGAATTAATTCTATAGCATAATAAAAAAATCTAACATGCCTCTGAGTGTATTTGTAGTAAATACAAATAGGGTATTTGATCAAGTTCTCTACTCCCAAAAGTAAAAGTGGTCTAAAATTATTAAGTCTTAAGTTATTTTTATTTTCAACTAGAATTATAAAACGTTTACCTATTTCAGCACATTGTAAATGTAAACATTCAATACCCCATTGAGGTTCAGGCAGTAAGGCCCCAAATTGAATATTTTATTCTCTCTCTCTCTCTCTCTCTCTCTCTCTCTCTCTCAGAACTATTCCTTTTCTTAGCAAAAATTCACATCACTTTACTTTGCAGCCTTCTTATTTAAAGCTACGTATCCTAGATGCTTACTCTTTATTAAAAAAAAAAACAATGTATTTAATTAATGAGCTCCTTCTTTGGTAGCCACTTTGACAAGCCAAACATCACCACAAATAATGAACCAGTCAAGCTAAACAACTCAATATACCAGTTGGTATGTACCTTACCTGTTCAGTAGAAAATAATAAATTACTTTGTAATTGTGTTATGCTCTCCAAGTGGAAATTAAAACTTCAGTTTACACTTTCTTGAACTTGATGAGAATTGTTACACTAAAGTTAAATCCACTCCTTAAATACAACAGAGGTACATCTAAACAAATTTTATCTTGGATGAAAAATAAATATTTTCTGTTATATCTTTATTGTGTTCATGTATTCAAGGTGTTATGTACAAGTTCATATGCCAAACTGTTTGGGCTGTCTTTAAATGAAATACATATTTTCTTAATTGGCAGTTAATTTGGCAGAACACTTATAAATTAAATGCTTTAGCAAAAATTAACACATAAGCAAGTTATTCTATTGTATAATACTTATTTGCATGTTCTCATAAATCAGTACCAATGAGTACTCTTTTTCCATATTTATTTGTACAGTAGAGAGCTGATTATCGAAACTAATTGGGACCAAGGGTAGTTTGGATAATCAAACTGTATGGACAATCAAACATACGTGGAACTGGATAAAAAACTTCTAAAACCTTGTTTTTTCTGCACGCAGGGAATATACATTTCAACCATTCAGCAAGCCTAGTGGACAATAAAGAATACTTTTTCTTACACAAGCTGGCTACAAGTTCAAAAATATGCATAAGCTAATACATATAATGTTTACATATTCAGACTTTATGATTTTTCCTACCCCAAAACTTTGGAAGACTGGGTTCAGATAACTGACATTTTGTATAATCAGCGTTCAGATAATTGACTCTCTACTGTATATAATAATAACTTGATTACTGGTGTATTAAATGTATTTGAATCTTATAATCCTATCAAAATATATGTTCTAACTTCTTGAGATTTCTATATAAAAGTTTCATCATCAACAACATATCCATGATTTCAGATGGTATCACAGTATACTGTGTATTCCTTTGAACAATGTTTCTACAGAGGAATACTGATATTTCTAAATGTGTTGAATATCATGGTGGTGCTGCGGTAGCGTTGCCACCTCACAGTAAGACGCTGACCGGTTCGACTCTCAGCTAGAGCGTCTTCTGCGTGGAGACATGCGTGAATGGGCATACCTTCGTTGAAGGTTGTGCATTAGGGCTGGCAACTCAGCAAGTAAAAATCAACTGCCAATCATTAGCGGACTGGAGTTCCGCTGTGGCGACCCCTAACTGGGAAAAGCCTAAAGAAACAACAACAACAAGAAACAACAGCATCACCAAGGGCAAAACTTCTTCTGATCTTGAATATGTTAAGAAGAAAAGAACTTTCAGTCATCATATGAAAATCTAATATAAAGCCATGTCCAGATTCTGGGAATTTGCCAACACATATCTATCGCATACAGACAAGCATCCTGATTAATCGGAATCACCTATCAAAAAAATTGTAATGGAGATAATGTTTTATAAATATTTGCCTATTATTTTGTCTGTTTAATTCTCCCATAAGAGCAACCAGTTATATATTTTCCAGCTATAACGCATGACTGCTGTTGACCTGTTATCTGCCAATTTATTTAAAGGAGGTACATATTTCAAACAAAATATTAACTGCAATCAAAATAACAGACCATTATGCACCTTATGTCTACCACACACAATGCAATCATGTCAATTTTGTTTAGTCTGGGCAATTTGTTTCCCAACTGCTGGACAGTGGCACAGGAAAATAACTTTCTTGGGTGGCGTAAGCTATGGAACCTTGCTGGCTAGGCTTACGTAGGCCCTTGGGCCGATAGCCTAGTACCTACCTATGAACCTATGAACACTTGTTTGGTGCTTATGAAATGCTTTCCATGGGTTCTTTTAGCATTCTAATTTTCCCCACTGCAGTTGCAGAACTAACAACCGATTTGTTTCCGATGTACTACTTAAATTTATTTTGTTGGCTTGCTCCTCATGGTATTAAATAGTTCAGCACATCTGCTGTTTATATTTAGCCTGTTAAAACTTCTGCCTTTGATCTTACAAAAAGTATTGCCTTGTACTATACAGTGTTTCAAATGATAGAAAGTATCAGTGTGTTTTTCTTAAGCAAATTTGATGACGTGTTTTCCATATTAGGTACTGCCCTTCAACCATGGATTGTTTTAGAAATGTAGGGTACTGGTGCCTCTGCTTGTGAGCAGATCTTTCTCAGGTACAGATTGTAGCATTGTGCAAGTATGCCTGCTATAACTGCATACTGTCTAATTACTACAGGAGGATCACATCCATACTCTTTGACACCTGTCTACTTTCACTGTAATTCAGCATCCTGTCTGTTAATCTCATAGCTAATGTTAGATAAAATTAGGTTAGCTTATGAGCAAGAAGAATAAACTGCTTTTATTTGTTTGAGTAATAGCTGTAATACAAGACTGCTGCATACTCCAAATTGAAGATAATATATCATCTGCCATATAGGTAATACCAGACACAGTGGACCAATTTCAGGTTCATCCTGGTCAGACTACTCTGTATCCACCTGGAACACTTTAATATCAAATGTTGATTTCAACAATCATTAATAAAAAATAAGAGCAAAAAAACTTTTCTGTGATTATAAAGCTTTAAGTAAAATGTTACCCATTCATAGCAGATGGTACCAGTGTGTGCACAACAATTTACTTAATTTATTTTTAACATTCCTAACTCCAGCAGAAAAAAAATGTGTAAGGAAAATGACAGTAAATATACTCCTCAGAAGAAACTGATTGTATGCAACATTATGTAATGCCTTTTCTTACTGAGGTTTTCCATACCTAATGAACTCGAGGGTGGCTGCATGCTCAAATTATTAGCATGGAATTTGCAAAATATCTGCAATAAAAATGTATAAACTGATGAAAAATGCATTTTGTTGGCTGAATATTCTTACTAGAAGGCTTCAGCTTGACCATGAAATAAATTAGTGATTTCACAACCCAGCATGCACTTGCGCATGTGGAAATATTCCTGAATAAAATATCTCCCTTATATTGGGTATTGTTTTCTCGGACTACCAGTAACACTTAGAGGGAATGCAAAGGCATCATGTCAGAGTCCTGGGGACATTTGTATGCTTTAGTTCTGCTGCTCAGACCATCACACATGAAATGGCTGTCACTTAAAAGAATTACTTTTTAAATAAAACAAGCTGCTGCTTTTCTGACACACTTTAAAAATTAGCTGTGAAATTCATGAAATATCCCCTTTGGACTTGAACTAGTGCAGCTATATAAAAAAGAGTGATTGGCTTTACTGATAAGGGCAGAATAGAAATGCTGTATGAAATTCATCAAATACAAAATCCTGGAACAGGTCAGCAGATCATCTTTTAGTTTTGTATCCTTAAGCATTCTACAGTTTCTGGAAGACTTGTTCACAGGCTCTTAAGATTAGATCTGAAATGAAATGCTAGTGAACAGCTACTTCTGAGACAAGACCAGTTTTTGTGGTATCTCATACTTCAGTACCCACTGACACACAGGTCAGCCAATCATTCCTTCACTGTCTGCACAGTAAGTTCAACCTACATAAACTATTCCACCGTAAGTGAGGTGTAGTACATTTCTAAATCCTTCCACAAATCTCCTTGCAGCAATATTATAGATATCTACTGTAATGTTAGCACGGTTTACCTCTATGATTATCATACTGTGCAATGTTTCTTGTAACAAGAGAGTTTGCTACAAATTAAATAATATTATACCAGAAAATCCTAAGTTTACATTATTATTATCATCCTTGCATAAGCAGAAAGTAGTTGATGTGGTTCCTTTGCAGAATGGCCACGCCATAGTGTGGTAATTATCTTTCAGTGCTGCAAGTTTTTTTTTTTTCCTTTGGGATATTTTAGTTATTTTACATTGTTTTTTTTTTTATTTAAATCCATTTAACTTATAGTTACCATATCCTCTTTCCTTGAAGCATAGATCTTGTTTTATCTTTAAACAGACAAAAATAATAAACCTTTTTAAGTCCTCAGTTATGGTATTAGTAGTAGAGTTTCTTTTTTATTAGTGTGTTATTGCCCACCATTCATTTTAGATTATTAAACATAGTTAAATTATTTTATGAAAATATAACTATATATAATGTTATCAGGAGAAATGTCTGCTTTCTAATGTTAAATTATAGGATTTAAAACAATGCAATTTGTATGCACTGTCACATAGTTCTCACAAGGATTACTTCTAGAATGCATTATTATAATAAGAATTTTTAGTAATGATAATAAGTGATAGCTAAGATTCTCTGCCAGATTCAATAAAACGCTACACAGTCTTTTACACTGTGTGTGCACTGTGCCACAGCACACACACACACAGTAACACATTGTTTTGAATTCAGTAAGCAGCTGTATACGGTGTGTAGAGCTGCACAAACAAGGTAAACACTGTGGCATGCTAATTACAACATAAGCAGCTGAACTGTATGCTAATCAACAAACCCAAGATGGAGGAGTTATTCAACAAGCTATAAAGCAACCGTGTAGATTCCATGCTTGTTTTCCCTGTGAATTCCAAAACCTATTGGAATACAGCCACAGAAACAATGTTAAGGGCTGCTGTTGCTTTAATTCTTGTGTATGTGTAGCAGGCTGAAGTCTAGGTGGCTGCTGCTGCTAATAGACCATGGCCAAGAAAGGGAAGAGTTTTCAGACCCCATTTAACTTATCACAATCTGCATGACATAGAAATTGTAGAGTGCTACACGGTAGATACAGGCACACTACAGGAACTCTACAACCTCTGTCGTCCTCAACACAGAGCCAGGGCAAACCGAGGGGAACCCAGTGGAGACAATATGTGTAGCACTTACAATTTTAGGTGCAGCAACCTTTCAGAGACCAAAACGGGACATGCGGCAGGGGGGGGGGGGTGTCATAGGCATCAGCATCCGGGATCCTCCATCACTTCCTGAATGCTATGATCAAACATGCCAGTGACCACATATATTTTCCCTGTACCCCTGAGGACAAGGCCACAAACATGTATGAGTTTTACCCTGTAGTACACTATCCTAAAGTACTAAGTGTCATAGAATGTATGCATATAGAAATTAAGGCACCACTCAGGGAACAGGGAAGGCTCTACATAAATTGGAAGGGCTTCCACTCTATTAACTGATAAGCCATGTGTAATGCCAAGGGAGTTATCTTAAACATGTGTGCTGGCAACCCAGGCAGTTACCATGACTCACATATCTAGCAAATGTCCCAACTGTATCAGATGTTCAATAGGGGGGATATCCCACAGGGCTATTTACTAGGGGATGCAGGTTATGCACTGGAACTGTGGCTGATGACACCCATCAGAAATGCGCACACACACACACACACACACACACACACACACACACACACTGAAGAGCACCATAATGAGGCACACACTCAGACCAGAAATATCATAGAGTATGTGTTTGGGCTGCTGAAGTCATGGTTCCAGTGCCTGGGCACATCAGGGGGATCCCTGCAATACAATCCATATACTTGTACTGAAATATTCACTGTCTGTGCCATGCTATTCATCATCCTGAGAAAGCAGCTTCAGCAGGATCAACATAGGGGAAGGGGCACACATATTCCACCATCAATGGCAAGGTTACCACAGCCACACACAGGTGAGGAGTCAGAGGGGGAACCAGCAGCTACTGTAGGGGTAGACAGACATAGGCATGCTCTATATGCCCCCCCATTAGCTAAGCGGCAATGCATAGCACACTCACTCACCACCTAAGGAGCTAAAACCTTCATCCTACACACATGCATATAGTAACATTGATGCCATGCAGGACTTACAACCTTTATCTACCCATGTAATGGCTGTGTACTGCTAGCATCAGACACAGTCAGCCCTGAAATAAACTGATGCAACTGCTGGATTTATAAGGTAAGCGTTGAACCTGGAGTGTATTGTCTAATAATATGAATGAATAGTATATCCTTGCATATTGTTACTTGGTAATGTAAGGAAGTAAAAGGTGGGTGAGTTGTACAGAAATGACTTTAACATGTCATAGCAGAGACAGATGTGACTATCAAGTAGTAGGCACCAGGCAGAAAAGATTCAAACAGTCATACCTCTCAAAAGTACTGATGGTCACAGAATGTCCTCAGTTTAGCATCGTACTTTTGTACTGGAAAATCATTAAAGAGAGAAGTTAGAAAGTAATGAGACACATTTCAGTTTCAGACTTCACAACCCTCACAAGATCATTAAGAATACTGATGCAAAAAATGTTTGTTTCTATCAATTGTCTAACTTTCTAAGACCAAAATATGTCAAAGGTGCAATTAGCAAAACAATGTCACAAATGCAGATATATTAAGCACTAAGTCAGTTATGCACCCTGACCATTAGGCACAAATATAGAAAACAAGGATATGGTGCAGTTATCTTTATTTGCACAGGGTGTTGGGGGGGCAGAAAGTCTAGGCTGACACAAAAGGTTGGTGAGTGTCTGTGAGTAAGAAAGAGAAGAAGACAAACATTTGGATAAAGTAACAAATGACTAGTGAGACAAAATGAGCTTTAAGCTTCACAGCTGAACCATGTAGCTGTTGTGTGTGCACCTATATGGGTCCTCCATGTGAAATTGGTGTGTGAGTGTCTGCATGAATGCAGCCAAGATCTGTGCTAGGTCTTTGTCTTGTTATGTTGGACAGGTGTGATCCATGCATGGTAGAGTTGTTAGTTCATCACTGTCATCCCCAACCATGAGAATTGGCTCTGCCTGGAGTTGCGCTTGCACATCCACCCCCATGGTCAGATGCACTGCTGCTATCTGAACTTGACTGATGTCTGCTGGATGACCTCCCCTCATGAGGATGTCCAAGACCATGACCTCATGGCCTTCTACAGCTGGATGTGGACATTTAAGCCACTGACGGAGCAGTGGAAGTACTGCCACTATAGAAGCATGATCAGCATGGCCTCATCAGCTAACAGCAGATGATGTGGCTGACCTTTGTCCACGAGGATGCTGCCCCCCTCCCAGCAGGTGTTCCATCACAGACACTGCCCATTTCAACATGTCATTCATCTGATCCATTGAACTGGAAAAACTGTGGAGGTAGTCACACATATCAGCCTGTGCCACATCAACAACCCTAAGCATTTCTCTAAAGGACCTATGGGAATGTGCCTGTGCCTCTGCTATAACCCTAAACATACATCATGTGGCAAAGGAAGACACATCTGTATCAGGTGGAGGATGGACAGCAGGCCCCCTACGAGCATCCTTAACAGCCTTCCTGCATTGCACCTCACCCAAACTGACAGCCAGAGTCAACAGGCACTGAAGCCACAGTAACCACACTTCCCTAATTGAGTGTCTCACCCTCCACCTGCCCAATAACTGAGGGCTCACTGGAATGGGTTGGCATAGGCCTACTGGCTGTGTCTAATGGAATTACTGGGGATGGCAGGCTCAACTTCTGCAGTCCCTGACTGTGCCTCTGGCCATCACCATCATCCAAGTCTGCCAATACTCTGATATCAGGTGGCAAGAGTCCTACACCTTCCACTGTTAGGATTATCTGTGATAATAAACAACAAACACAGAAAAGAAATAAATATCTACACTACTATATTCAAACGTATGTTAATAAGCTAACAGTGGTGCCACTACTACAGACAGTTCAACAATTCACTTATCAGTCCTGATACCCACATCACACATATGGATAAAACATATAAGTTCTTTGAACTACTTATTACTTCTGACAAAAAGATATTTGGCTTACCATGTGCAGTTGGTGCTATACTTCCCATGGATGATGGTCCTGGAAGAAGTTAAGCAAAAGGTAAGGACAACATCATCACAATTAATGGTAGCACAGGGGGTTAAAACATTTTGCCATTTATATGTCCATTAACAATACTTTTAACAAGTACTTGGATGACAAGTCCAACCTAAACTCATGTAATAAATCAGAATGTGTTGTTAAATGTATCAATTTACAACTCCCACTCCAAACAAATTTATTGTTAAGCAGAACTGATGTACTGCTTCAATATGTTACTACACAAGAGTATTTAACAACTGAGATACATGCGCCTACCCTGAAGCTCATCCTGGGACATACTCGTTCTCCCTGAAACAGTAGTACCGATGTCAAGGACAGGCTCTTCTGTACTTTCCTGGGAGCTGTCTGAATCCCTGACAGTGGACAGGAACTCTTCATTTGCTGTTAGTGGTGGTTATGAAGCAGGGTGCCCCCTGGTACCCATCCAATTACAGGCCACTGCAGCTGCTCCCCTCCATGCAGATGAAATCATGTCAGTAGCCCTATGGTGCACCTGATATTATGCCCTGCTATGGCCACCTACTGCATTCACATCAGGAACTATCTGCAGCCAAATCTTAATTCTGCCTGACATATCTCCATGATCCTCTCAAGCAGAAAGGCACCATGTCACCTAAACACATCCACAATGACCTGACTCTCAGGGTCACTGAAGGGTGGGGATTGGGACACCTAGATTCCATAGTCCTAAGTGACCTAAAACACAACAGAAAGATATTACACACAAGTATTGCATAACTAAAAGTCCTGTTTTCAGATAACACATAAAAGGTAGCATTTCAATATTAACAACTGGAGAAACATAAAACAGTCAAGATATTGAAATATAAAAAAGGAATTGTAGCAAATTACATTCACACACAAAGCAAGGTTGGATACAAAACAAGGAGAGTAGCAATAGCAACATATCGTTGCTTGGGCTGAAACAGAAATGCAACTTTGCTTCCTCACCCCCCCAAAAATAGGCAAATGATACATTTTGCTAATAAACCATCAGTGAACTGCTAAAAGTGCTATCAAATGAACTGTCCCTAAAATATGTCAAAGGATTTAACCCAGAACATTCCATTTTAAGCTATTGCTAATCATGTATTTGTGGCCAGCACTCCCTTAGAGGTGTGTATGGTCCATCCTGTAAGACAAACAGCTGTGTCATTGAGAACACAGGATATTTCCCATTTCACAGAAATAACAATAGAAGAGTGTACACAGAAAAACAGTTGTAACATTAGCAGTTGTGATGACAATTAATAAGGCTGTGCACCTGAGAATGTGAAATGCCCTTATAAACATGCTCATGCCATTAGTACACTTTTAAGAAATGCATACAGATAAAAGTAGCATTTGCTAATACAAATATGTATTAACAGATTTTTCTTAATGACACTTCTGCCTATGTAGTATATAGCTGAAAAATGCAAGCATACCTTCTCAATGTCAGTAGTCTTCTGTGCAGTTTTATCCCAAAGTAATATTCTGTTCTGTGTTAGCCACATAAACAAGTCTCCTCACTTTCAGGTTCCCTAGCTACACGGTTCCCTTTTTATGTTGTAGATTCAAAGCTGTGAGCACAGTGAAGATGCAAATGAGTATTAAACTCATTAGAATTGCTGAATCCTCATTACTTCCTTCCATATAGCTGGTGTAAACATAGTTCAGGCACTCCCTCAGTGTTTGTTGACAATGGATTGCAACTATGAAGGATTACTAGTAGGGAGAAGGAAAACACAACTGCAATTCAGACTGCCGTACCTCCAGTGGGTTTATCAGCCAGGTTAGCCTTTCAAATTGCAGAAGTAACTGTAAAATGTAAATAAGCAGCACACATTTCACAGTTTCTGTTAAGTAACATCCAACCTCCCTTTCATTTCTTGACAACTGCATATTATTGCCATTTAATATCCTCACACATTTTAAGGACAAGGATACAGAGTGCCTTAAAGACTGCATGTCTCAGATTGTTGCTCAGATAAGACAAGAATGAACAACAAACACAGAGAGATAATACAGAACAGAATTTTTTACAAGCAATGGTCATAAATTGTATGATCACTCAGTACATTACATTTGAAATTAATACATGTACAAACAACTGTCACATGTTTTGTTAGTACTGTGGACGATGTTGCAGTTGGCTATATGTGGAATGATTTTAGTTCCCTGCTGAAAAGCTGTTTGCATGACAAAGAGTGATAAGACACCCTTATTCTGTTCTGAAGGTTCATTGGAGTGAGAGTTCAAATCATGACTTCTTCATTTCAACTAATTTCTCCTTTTTATTTATGTTTAGATGTATTAAAAAAATCTCTTTGTTACCATACTTACACAACTGTGGGGTATCACAAGTTTGGAATACAGTCAATCACTGGTTCAGCGTATCTCTCTTGTGCCTTTGTAGATCATTGAAGTGGTGCCTATTTATTTTATTTTACTTTTTTTTTATCAGTGTTTGCACAGTGAGTGGCTTAGCACAAATAAGGGAAACAGAGAAACAGAATGAATGGCAGCTTTAGCTGTGCTTATCTCATTTGCACAACACTTAGCAGTGGCCCACACAAGAAGCAGCCAGAACACCTGCAGACAGGGCATGGACAGTGTAAAGAGGAAGGTTCCCAGTTTAGGAGACAGAGGTGGGGTGTTCAGGAGTCCAGAATATTTATTGGACTCCTGGTAAAGTGCCACAGCCAAAGGCTTCTGTAGGGGGACTATTCTCGCTCCCAGTACAAGTCTGAGGCTTGGAGAAATTTGACTAAGTCTGTATCCAGTGCAACTGGAATCCCACACACCAGAAAACAGTGTAGGCACCACTTCAATGACCTAGAAAGGTGCAAGACAGATACACTCAACCAGTGGTTCACTGAATTTCAAACTGGTGACATCCCACAGTTGTGTAAGTATGGTAATAAAGAGAATTTTTACATTGTTGCTATTTTTGTTTTCCATCTTGCAACTCCACTAATCAACATTGCACAGCAGTTAGCAAGGTCCCCCAAAGCCTGCAGCCATCAAACAACTGCAGACAGGATGCAGTCAATAATTGAAAATGCATGCATTCTATTAATTCGGTTGGGCATTGCACAAACATGCTAAGTGGTGATGCATGGCGGTTAACACAGAAAACTTAATAATGAATAGGGAATTAGACAACTACCATTTAACTATTCCTGGGGCAGCAGGTGTAAGTGTAGGGCTGTAATACAGATGGTCCTGAGTTCAAATACAGAAAGCGAAACTTATTTTTGCTATTGTGACAGTCAAGTTTATAGCAACAAACAGAAAAATATACAAGTGTTAGTTCAACATTCTTGTGGCAATGGGTGTAAGTGTAGGATTGCCATACACATGATCCTGGGTTCTAATACAGAACATTCCAGGCATTTTTGCTATTGTTCCATTTCACATTATATTCAGTCCCACTTATAACACTTTAGATAGTGGAGCTTATATGAATTATTTGTATGAGGGATAAGACACCCTTATTGTGTTTTCAGAAGAATGACTCAGGGTATACTGTCTACTATATTTCTGTAAGTATAATTCTGCTATCAGGACTTGAATGGCCTTCACACTTAAATAAGATGTGAGGTCCCTCCTCTGGGCCACTGATCAAGTAGTCCCAGTTCTCAACATAGACAATGGTGAGGGCTGTTCACTTGGAATAAAAATAGATGCACACAGTATTTCCAGATGCAGCACTGTGCACCAAGCACAATTTCCCTTAAGAGTACACAAGGAACACAGTCCATCCTGGGGCTGGATTTCTCTCTCACCAGGCCCCAAATAAGACTCCACACTGACCACAGCTGTAGAGTTGAGTCCTCAGCCATGTGTTCCAAGCCACGTCCTCCAACACCTTCTCTGCAAAACCAGTGGTCTGTGTCCCTGCTCCAAGTAGCTGACTCTTTGAGATTTGATTTTAACACACACACGCACACGCACACACACACACACACACACACACACACACACACACACACACACACACACACACCTGGGAAAGGCTGGCACAGATTTACTAGCTATTCCCCCCTCTGCCTGGACTATAAGGTAGATACTGTCACCAGAACACTCCAAAGCCAGCTACTCTAAGGCTCTTACCAGGTACCCAATTATACTGAGTAAAATTAATACTAATACAAATGGTAGTGTTTGACCAATGCAGCAAAGCTTTCAGGAGCAGCCTCAGTGTCAGCAAATAAATATAAGTACTCTCAAAGATTAAAATATTCTCTAAAAGACCAGTTTAATTATATTTAATAATAAATAAAAGAACATGAAAATACTAAATATCTGTCAATTATACTGAATGAAATTAATACTAATACAGATGATAGTGACTGACCAATGCAGCAAGGCTTTCAGGAGCAGCCACAGTGTCACCAAATAAATAAAAGTAATCTCAAATGTTAAAATATTCTCTAAAAGACCAGCCACAATGAAAAGTTTAAATATATTTAATAATAAATAATAAAAGAACACAACAATACTAAATATTTATTTACAATAAACACTAGAGTTTCAATCACAGGAAATATAAAAAGCAACACCGATAGAAAGGTTCACACAGGTACAAAAAATACTTAATTAATCTAACTATATTTTCCTGATTGACAAAAGAATTACTGCTCCCTAGTTCACTTATTAAAGCAAGGCAAGGTCATGTAGGTTAGTGATCTTTTTTTATCAAGTTTCAAAAACAGACTGTCCTGAGACTTCTGTCTCATCTAGTATTAAAGCATAATTTCAGTGCTGGCTTTTGGAATGACATCACACACACACATCTGGTCTGACTTCTGGATCCCACACTACCCCCCTTTACTAGAAACTGAACCAGATTCCAGCACATATATGTCATAATGCACACATATAGAGCTTTGCTAAGATGTGTTATAGCATCTGGAAGCTATAAAACCATTTCAAAAATGTCCACCTTTCCAGGGTAGCAATTAGTTCATCCCTAAAGACAATGCAGCAGGATTCCTAGTCCTGGTTTTCACAGACATTTTGTCTCTGGCTGCAATCAGAACTGTAACCTACAATCTTTGTCACCTAAACCAGGTAATTTAATTTCAGATTATTTTTTTTCAAAGTTAGCTGGACTGAGATTAACCTCTTCTCTTCCAGGATCCTCTGTTACAATATATTTATTTCAAGTTACAATACAGTCTGACATACAGGTGTATTTCTTTTCTGTCCAGCAGGACCCACTGTTGGTACATTTTTAACACATGCAGATTTACAAATAGATTTTTTCAACACAAGCATCTGTACAAATCAGCTTGATATACAAATGACATATAATTTTTATACAAAACTCCAGCTAGCTATGCTGGCATATGTTTCAGATATACTTCCTTATTTCTCCTGGCATAGCTGGCAATAACTCACACCATCCCATGAAACACATATACAAATTAATCGATATACAAGATCCCTGTCAGGTCACACACATACTGGGTTAACACCTCAAATTCTCAACTGTATTTATGAATGATTCATGACTATGTCTGAGGAGCATCACCATTGTGAAGGAAAATATTTTGCCCCTTATGCATATGTTTGATTCCCACAGTTTGAAAATCAATTTTATCAATGTATAAAGCCAAAACAAAAATGTGTCAGGTCATGAAATTTACACCCCCAGTGCATGTCTGCAAAGTTACTTCACCTAACATTTACCTTCCAGTTTTAAAAATTAATTTCCAAACTACAGCAGTAAACATCCCTCAAACTAATGTCAACTGTCAGATTAACCTTTTGGTTTCAAAAAAAGCTTTCCTCCCTGCTTTGGCACTGTTGCTCTCCACTTAACATCATGCAAACATGGTTGGCATTGATTCTTGGATTTGCACAATACCAGTAAATCCGATAACAGGAACTGTCAGGAAATCATCAGTTGCCATTGCTCTAAGTTTTATATTAGACATGTCTGGTATTAGAGGGGAAGGTGCCCAGTTTAGGGGACATTGGTTAGGTGTTCAGGAGTCCAGGACATTTATTGGGCTCCTGGTAAAGCACCACAGCCAAAGGTTTCTTCAGGGGGACTATTCCGGCTCCCAGTACAAGTCTGAGGTTTGGAGTATTTTGGCTAAGGCTGTATGCAGTACGACTGGCATCCCACACACTGGAGAACAGTGTAGGCACTGCTTCAATGATCAACAAAGGTGCAAGAGGAATACCCTCAACCAGTAGTTGACTGAATTTCAAACTGGTGACATCTCACAGTTGTGCATGTATGGTAATAAAGAGAATTTTTAATGCTTCTAAAGCTAAATATAGGCAAGACTGGTATGCATAATGCTCTTTTGCTTTTCACAGCTAATTCCAACATAGAGTTGATTTGTCTGGCTCATGCTGAATGGCTGGAGAGACTGACGGAAGCAAGTGGTATGCATAAGGCAAAACAAAAGTATTATTGTAGATTTAGTAGCAAAGTGAGCATGCATATCCTAACTATAAAAACAAGTATACCTGCATAAGTCTGTAGCACAAACCAACTTTAGGAGTCAAGTGTAAAAGTGTAGTGACAGGTTTTGGATTCAAATACCACGAGCAGCAATTATACAGTACTGCATTTTATTCATAATATTGCATAAAGTAAACTCTATACAAGTGGCATAAAATTCCTGCTGTTAACTGTAATCAGTATGCTGGGACCAAGCATATGTGCAATAAATACACATTGCAAGGATTACTTTAAGCAATCCATAACTATAGTTTGTAGTTGATAGGATGTATACTTAAATATAATAGTTCGGACAAAATAGTTGTATAATTGTGAAAGTGCATTGTATGGTACATATGATTGTACTAACTTTATATTTCTTTTTCTGTCACCCAACCTTATCTCTTTTTTTTATTTTCTATTATGTGTCATCAAAATGTCTCCATGTCATCCATCTGTAACAAATCACTAAATGTATCACAGCACAGAGAGGTTGGCCAGCCCCAGTGGGTTAGCCTGCCCCCACTCCACCGGCTTCAGCACTGATGCCCAACACATCTGGGACCCAATCTGGCAGCACTGCTCTGCTGCCCCTGCACTACCTGTGCCCTCAGGTTGCACTGCCCTGGAAGTTGGTGCTGTGGTACCCTCTGGGAGGAGTGGCAGAGGTGGGGATCTCATCACCTGCTAGGAGGTGCCAGGGTTGGTGTTATGTAATTCTCAGATCTGAATACGATAGCCTGACTTATGATGTGCACAGCATAGCCTTTCCATACCACTGTGGACATTTATTGGTCAAAGTTCAGATTGCTATCTATGTGGGATCCTAGTTCTTGCACTACTGGGTTTCAGCATAGGGGGAGTGTTGTCTTTGCTGTAATTAGCAGGAAATTCTTTTTGCAGAAGGTCAAAATAAAGGCACATTTTTGCATTTATTTGTAGACCATGTGGCTTTGGCACCAATCATTTGTCTGTGTTAACCCCTCCTGAAGTATGTTATCATCATCATTGATGGACTCAATGATTGCACACAATATACAAGAATCAGCAAACTTGGTAAGCCAAAGGCCATATAATTTAGCTTGGACTGTCAAAAAATACATTACAAACAATAAAGGGCCAAGCACATATTCTTGGGGTACACCAATGGTGACAGCTCCACCATCACCATCTTTCACAGTATGTGTTCTGTTGGTGAACCAGTTGGTTAACCACCTAGTGATATATAATGCTTAATCCACAGCTGGGAGAGTTTCTCAATGATACCTGAGTGGGGAATAGTGTGAACACCCTAGACCAGATCAAGATAGGCAGTATGAACTGTATTACCTACATCTAGGCCTATCACACAGAATCAATGGGCTGTGACAACATCACAGATCACCTATAGCATGACTCAGCACATACACATTCCTGACACAGTTGGATACATACTTCAACACACCCTCCACATGCAGTATATTCCCATAGAAGGGTATACATCAACATGCATCCATCTGAGTGTTGGGGGGGCCAGCCAAATCCTGACTCTCCTTATCTGTGAGGTAAGCCAATGTGTCATTGTGGACCTTTTCTAAATGGACACTATTAATATCCCAGCTGTGTGCAACAGACTTGTGTGAGTTGTTAATGCTACAAGATGCCCTCAAAGAGGTCATTGAGGCCATGCATAATGACAACATCATCATGCTGTGGATCTGACACAAATCCACACTGAGTTATTCACTCAACACTATCAGATGTGGTCATAAACACCTATATCATCAAGTGGGTAGACCAATGGATCATGTGCATGGCATCTAAATATGTTGAAATGTGTGAATTGACCTATATCTCAGGTTCAGTGATCAGGTCCAAAAATTAGGGCTGTCTGTTACGCCCTTTCCTGTCCATTATTTAAGTCACAGACATCACAAATGACATACACATCCTGTGTCCAAACAGCTGTCTGAAGGACTCTAGATTGTGGGCAATCATTGACTCCAACTGTGATATTAGTATAACACAGACAGTATCAACACACACCACAGATTACTACCACAGCCATGACAACACATGTGATGAGACAAAAACATGGGTGGATTTGTTACATTATGAAAACAAAGGCACAACCCAAGAATAATGTAGACATCACACCCTGAAAGCAGACCAACTGGTTTGTGACCTGTGTCCTTGGGTAGATGATATATGAAATGTCCACCAGCATGTAGCCACAGTACTGACTACTTCCTTGTATGTAACACAACTACTGAGTATGTGAATGACATCAAGATCAAACGCCATAATACCTCCATAGTTCACAGCCTATATCACACCAATAAGTGAGTACAATGCACCCTTCTTCATGTACCTCCCTACAAATCTTCCAGTCATATGTAACTGAAGTGTAATGCCTTTGCCATAGTGAGCTGTGACACATCTTATTGGGCATACTTACGCATTCTTTTTGTTGCATAAACATTACTGTTTGATGGTTCAGAGCACCCATCAAGGTGTTACATCAGATGCATGTATGATACCTGTTCTGGTGATGTACACAGTACATACATAGCTCTTTGATAACATTGATGGCATGGGTTACATTCATAACATGTTTGGATTGTGCTATATATATCTGCCATGCACACCAGTCAACTAGTCTGCAGTGATCCTAATGTCACATACAGGTATAGCAGTGTCCCTCCTAACACCTCCTGCAGGTGTTAGTGTCAGGATGGTATGCTTGATTACCATCAAAGATTGCTGACATGTCATAATAGTTGTACAAGTGTGTTTAGACAGAACCATCTATGATCACTCAGAATCACATATGCTGTGTCACAGACATGGGCAGGGGAGCCTGCAGAATTTTTTGCAGGGGGTGCAAACCAACAGCCCCTCACTCAGCCCTCCCATGCAGCTATTCCCGTGTTCCATTATTTGACTACTTCTCCCCAGTTGCTATAAACACTGTTAAAAACTCTGTGTGCACAATGTTTTATGCTTTACTTCTACAATGATTACAGATATTTGAATTTACAACTTTTATTTCAAATTTTATAGCACAAACACTGATAGATATTTATAAACTAAGAAGGAGTGCAGTGAACAAAAGACTTGTAAACGGAGAATCACCACACACTTCGAAGGAAAACCTCAATAAGGTCAAAAACGCTGTTTAATATCCAAGCACAGATACAAGTTAACGCTGACAAACTCACAATGGTTAGCTGCACTAAACCAAATAGTCAACAGGTAAAAAACAAGAAAAGTGCAGTTCCACGGCTGATAAAAGATGAAATTCCAAATCCAGTCTAGTCAAAAAGTTTAATGAAAAAGATGAGTGCTTTCACAATTCAAACAATTGCTTCTTCAGATCCGGATCTTTTATCAGCCGTGGAACTGCACTTTTCTTGTTTTTTACCTGTTGACTATTTGGTTTAGTGCAGCTAACCATTGTGAGTTTGTCAGCGTTAACTTGTATCTGTGCTTGGATATTAAACAGCGTTTTTGACCTTATTGAGGTTTTCCTTCGAAGTGTGTGGTGATTCTCCGTTTACTGATAGATATTTCCTAAAGAAAGCAATAGTCTTACAATGAAAACAGACTTAGCATTAAAACTTCTCTACTTTTGAAACTCACATTCACTGAAACAGCATTAAAACCCACATTCAAAGAAAATGCATCTGACCAGTGGTGGGTTAAGTTTACCTTTGGGCTGTTTTCAAATCATAGGCCAATTCCACACATTTTTCAGACCATGCAAAAGTTCTTTGATTCGCTTTCCTGATTATATTAATTATAATATATAATAATTTAATTATATCCCTTTTATAATACAGCACAATTTGTTAGAGTGTGTTTTAAATTTATAGTTTTGAAAATTTTCCAGTAAGCAATGAAACAAAACATATGAATCAATATGGACAAACTGCCCAATTCAGAACATTTCAACCATAAAAAGCAACTCAAACGTATGTCATTACAATCCACCAATATCAGTTAATATCTGAAACTAATGAAGACGTTGTTGCTAAAAAACAACTTTATATTTCAGTGTTTTATCTACAAATTCAATGTCTGTTGCCCTTGAAGAATAAAATGCCTATGTTACATTAAAAAAATGGTAAGCTGGTATATTGCAGTAGGGGATGGGTGGCAAGCTGAAAAACAGGTTCATAGTTACTAGGCATCTCATCCAAAACAGGACATACTTAGGACTGCAGCACTCCACCCCCTTAAAATATAAATCTACATGCTGTGGGAGTAGAACTTGCATCAAGATGCAAGTATGCTACCTGCTGTGCTACTAACACTGCTTTAAAATGCTATACCACAATAGGGATACCATTTGCTAAACAAACATTTGCACATTTTAAGCCGACTTTGCATGAGCAGCAGTAAACTTCTCTCCCCTTGAAGTTCACAATTCCTTGAAAATGCACTTCAAAATAAATTCCACCTGCTAACTCTAACTAGGCCATTTCAGTCTCCTTCACACACACATACCTCATTCTCTTAGTGCAAGAAATCTGGACAAAGTCTAAAATAAATAGGGACAGATTATAAATATTGCTCTTATTAACTTAGAAAATTGCTAGAATAACAGGATTTGTATTAGAATGCATTTTCTGAAGGATATAAAGTCTGAAACTCAAATGCATGTTATTATTTAGTAACTTTAATCCTTAGCTCATCCAAGTGATTTGTCAAAAAAAAAAAAAAAACAGAATCTGGACATTCTGTGAAAATCTGCATAGTCAAGAGGTACAACACACACATACATCCCCATTCCTCTTTAGAAAGTGGATAGAACAACAAGTTTTGCATTAGTATGCATTTTCCAAACTATATGAAGTCTAAAGCTCAAATGTCTGCCATTATTTTCTAACTTCAGTCCTTAATGGTTTTCAGGAAAAAACACAAACAAACCAAAAATATGAGGCAAAAATCTGAATAATTGTGAAGTATGAACTGCCTCCTTCTTACACACACCCCTACCTCCCTCTTACACACACACACACACACACACACACACACACACACACACACACACACACACACACACACATCCCTACCTTTACCTACTTACTTCTTACACACATGCATACATATCCCTATCTACCTACCTACTTCTTACATCCACACACCCTTATCTACCTATTTCCTACACAGACATACCTATTAAACACTTAAACACACACACATACACACACACACACACACACACACACACACACACACACACACACACACACACACACACCTACCTCTCACTTGTTCATTCATCCGCAGTCCAAACATCTTCTGGAATTCAAATTCTGTGTGTGAACAGTAGATGAAGACATAAACCATCGGTCACACCGAGAAGATGAAAACAGGTCACAAACACCTGTTGTGTCTATGCAACTGGAGAAGAACGCTCTTAAAAAAAAAAACATGTTTTTTTTTTTGTTTTCATTTTTTTAATTAAAAGAAAATTAATCTCCCGACCAGCCGGCTCCAGCATGGTGCAATTGTATCCCCCTTGCACCTGCCTGCGGGTGCCCTTGGACATGGGATTACTCTTGTTATTATTCTGATATTTTCCATGATTGTGCATGCTTCTTTAACTGTTGTCCATGAGCCTGTAACTGTGTCCCATTTGTTGGAGATCTCTGCTGACATTACACTCATATTCAAGCAAATCAGTTTGCAGAGCTTCATAATATGCACCCATTTCCAATTGTATATAACATCCCTGATAGATGTCCTCTGGATTGATCATGTTAGGGTGCTTATCTCACAAAGACATCTTCTCCATTGTTATGTCACCTTGTATGACAGTCACAGAATATAAATTTTTAATGTGCAGTCTGTACTGTACCATATTGGTATGTGATTAGTGTATCTGCTACAACTGTCTTCCATTAACATGCCCTCATCTGCTGTACATTTGGAAGTTTCACCTGTCCTTTTTCCCTGCGTTCATTCCTGCAATTCATCTGTGTGTCCCTATTCAATACACACACTTCCTTTGAACGTTTATTTTAAATGTCATTCCATGTATCCTTACAAATCATTTACACAACTTTTGTGTAGAATGCATGGAATGGGACTTCACAGTACACCGCATGGCACACACTGTACTGTGTTTGAACCATATACATTACTATATGTTAAATCCTGGTAATTATTGCAGCATTCTTCACAAACCCGCTAACCTACTTTGCTCTGAGGTGCACAGGTTTGCTATATATGTTGCTTTACACTGTTTCCTGTCCAGCAACACTGTTGCCAGCTACAAAACTGTGCTTGTTTATGTTTAAACGCAGTGTACAGCATGAATATGTAATTAGCACTGCTGCTCACAAAGCAAACATGTAAACTCCATGTAGGCTTTGTGCAAAGCCTACACAGAGTTTATTGAATCCGTAGGGTTGGTATATGTAAGCCTGCAATTTCACGTATTCAGTCTCCCTGGCATTCCTCATTCAGGAACTTTCATAGACTAGGCACAGAATATCAAACAGATACCTGTTTGTGCAAAGCATGTATTTGACATGCATATTTAGTCACATGCCATGAAGCTTGGCAGAAATAAATACTGTTTCACAGTAATTATCGTTTCATATAAGTGCTACATTTTGATGCATACCACCCATGAGTTTCTTGTTAGTAGTGTCTTCTCTCTGTAAATGCATGTTCTTTATTCTCCAGTCTGCAAAATGCTTTTTTTTTCTAGGCTTACTTTATTAATTTCTATCATATAGCTATGCTTATTGCTATAAACAATATGAATACTGTACGGAGTTAATATTTTTTATATATTATTTAAAATAAATTTAAATTAAAGGCTGCCTTATTAAATTGGCTTACATATTACGCTATTTATATTTGTATTGTGTACTAAACTTGTAATTTATTTCCATTCTAACTAATATAATGAAAAATACAGGAAGAAAAACATGATTGTCTTGCTGGAGCTTTACAATTTGACATCATAAATCAAACATATCCCGAATCAAATGAAATAAAATAAAAAAGCGTTTAACAGAACAGTTTAACATTTAATGAGGTAAGAGTAATTAACATCACCTGATTCAAAATAATCAAAGCACTCTATTGTACTTCATCTTAGTCTTTTCATCTTGCACTATAGAGATGTATTTTTGAGCTTGTTCATTATTTTTAAGGCCATGAGTTGTTGCAGAGTAATGACTATATATATGATCTTTATATTTGCAGAGGCTCATGTTCATCATATTGACTACTGCTGCAGCAGTCTTAGCTATATGGCTTATACCCTTTTAAGGCTATAACAGCTGGATTGCTTCCAATGATTCAGGGTACCTTCCATGCACACAAACTGTCAAGCGGTTCAAACTGAGATGACCAAATGATAAATTAGGGTGCCAAGCCCTATAGAGCTTTCCTGCCAATAGAGAGAGAGAGAGAGCAGAGGCTGAGCCCTGGAAGGACAATGATAAGAAAAAAAATAGAAAACAAAAAACAAACAAACAAATACAAATAAACAACCACACCCTGGTGTAAAAACACACCAAGAAATAAGGGGGATGGAGGGAAGGAGAGGCTACTGTAGCAGCAATCATTCAAACATCTACTGTTATGGTACGTTTACATACACATCTGTGCTGTGTTCATTGTATTGATCACTGCAGTAGCCTTAGCTGTATGGGTAGATTACTCTGGCAGAGTACATTTGGGAGGTGGAAGGAAAAGAGTCCAGGAAAACCTGGAGAATGGTACTAGTCCTAGAGAGGAAATCTAGCTTATAGTGCTTTATAAAATTATGTACAGGGGACCACATTGCAGCCTCGACAACACTTCTAGAATCCAACCCTTTACAAAAAGCCATAGTTGAAGCCAATGCCCTGGTAGAGTGGACCTTGACCCTAGCAGGAACAATGTTGTCGTGAGTATAAAAAACAGGTAATAGGCTTATACAACCATCAGGAAACAGTCTGCTTTGTCACAGGTTGTCCCCTGTCTGTACCTTCACAAGGAAAAGAACAGCAGATCTGAAGATCTGAAAGATTTATTTCTCAGGATAGTTCCTGAGTTGTCATTGAGTATCCAAGTTATGGAGTATCCTTTCTTCCTCAGTTTTAAAATGAGTAAAAACATGGGAGAATGAATAGTTTGGTTTAAAGTAAACTTGGGGAGCACTTTAAGCATAAAAGACAAATGAGTTCTCAAAGAAGCTATGCCTCTGTGAAAAACAAGATAGGGTTGACACCATAAGAGCTTGCATCTCAGTTATTCTTCTTGCAGAGACAAGAACATTGAGTAAAACTGTTATTACTATTTTAAGAGCCTCAAGTCAGCCAGATTAGCTGGTTCAAGTGTTAGTTTCTCTTATACAAAATTAAGATCCCAAGAAGAAGTCACTGGTTTTCTTTGTAGCCTGTTAAGTAAAACTTTCAAAAATGTTTTGACAGGAGAAAGCCTTGAAAGAGGAAGATGCATGGATATGCATGCTGAAATGACCAATAAATGAACCTTAATGGAGGAGTAGGAAAGGCCATAGAAACATAACTCACACCAATATTGTGAAACTGGAGAACAGCTAGAGAACAATAATTTATATGTCATAATGACTGCAGAACCTGTCCACAGCATGTTTCTTTTAACTCCTATGTCAGATTTTGTGGCCACTCCAGGACATTATTTTTTCAAAGAATAGTAATAAATCTCCCTCTGATTTTGTTTGAGAAGCAGTAACACTAAAATGCTGTTGAATATCTGGATAAAATGTTTCAAAAAAGATAAAAAAACTGCAAATGCACACTGACATTGATTTAGAAATATTTGGTATACCCCCCCCCCCATGTATGAGGCAGTGGTTCCAGTTTTTCTGATTAAGCTTTGCCCCATGCTCTACTGCATTCTTTCAACCTTGGTCTATTCTTTTATATTATTCCAAAGCCTGAGATAGGCATTAGACCCTAGTAGAGTACATAAAACAAACAGTGTGCTAATAATCACAGCTCACTCTCAAGCATTAGAGTGTAACCCCAGGTAGTGGACACACCTGAAATTACCCCATTATTAAATCTTTGCATTGTTCAGTCCCCACCCAGAAGGAAAACTGTAGGCCTCTCCTGATTACATCTGTGACTGACATGCCCTATGCTGCTATTGCTACCATAGAAGCTAAAGTTTGACAATATGTCAACAAATTAGCCTCCATAATAAGATGTTTAAGCATAAGCTTCTTACTAACAGTTTAAACACAGATTATATTGCATTACGTTACATTTGTGTATTGGAAGAAGGAAACAATAAGCATGTCTAACCTGCCTTTTAAGTGCATTTAGCATTTTTAATGCTCATGGCTGAAATCTTGTGCACTATGTAGTCTTGTCTTGTGAAGGCATCTTGCAACAAATTCTACTTGAAAATGTACTGACTTGCATCACTTTAGAAGGCAGGCTCTTCTACTAGATTTCTGGCAGTCAAGGTGCTGCCTCTTTATCTCAACTGACAGGCTGATATCTGTAAGGAATGCACTTCTTAATACCTGCACTCTTATTCCACAGTAAATATTTTACTACATTTTATTTTTTCTAATCATCACTTGCTGACTAGGTGTATATTGAATGACCACCTAATTTTTTCTTTAGGCTGAGTAGCTATTCATGTGATTTAAAATTTTCTCTTTGCATTAAGAGCTCATTTGCCTCAGGTTTATATATAACAACGTGACATCTCTTTCTCTCTCTCTCTAGAAAGCAACAAAAAATAAAATAGAACAGGATAATGACCTGAAGTACTGAAACAGGAGCAATTTTACTAAACAGTCTGTAGCCTGAGACAATAATAATATGTCAATATTGACACAGAATTATATTTTCAGAGTTTCCTTGTAAAGGTAAACCTGTTTAAACATATTTTAGAGTGTTGACACTGCTGGAAAACAACTCTTTATATCCATTAGACCTATAAATTTGTTAGCACTGTTGCACTGGGTACACCTTAGTTTTCGGTTACAGTTATAAGACTTGCAAATTTTATTGGGTACTGCTACATTATGTAAAACCCTAGCATTCAGTTATTGATGTAAGCTTATGTTAAGTACTGCTGCATTGTGAATACTCCAGCTTTCAGTCACTACTCTAAGGTTAGGAATCTTATAAGGTGGTGTTGTACTGTGAGCATTTTAGTTTCCTATACAACACGTTGTCATAACTTATCCTGTTAGACTCTTCCACATTAGATTTGTATTTACTCGACTTTGTTCTAGTGATATTAACACAAATGCTTATGATAGTCCAGTTTGATAGACTCAAGTGAATATTTCACTTGTTGTCTTTAATATATGTGCAGTTAATTATGTTCTGCCATTAAGTGCTGAACATCACTAACATATAGAAACTAGTGAATAACCTTACCTGCCTATGTAATGTTATGTCAGTTACTCTGTTTAAATAATCAGCATATATTCATTTATATTATAGTTTGGTCAACACTTCCTTTAATTTGTTTAGCTTACTAAATTAAATAATTTTGCACTCTTTAAATGCTTCTATTAATATGGACAATTTAAATACTTATGTTTTGGAAGATTTAATTAATTATACATTTCTTACACAATGTACTTTGTGTATAATTTGTTATAAGGCAGAACTGAAGTAGCTGCCAGAAAAAATATAGCAAGAGTAAAAGAAAAATACAAAAAAAAAAAGAGAGGATAACCTCTACTAAATATAATGAACACAGTATGACAGTAGGCAAAAGAAAGCACATGGCACTTCTTCACTAACAGAAGAGAAATAACATGGTCACATGGTAATGGTCCAGCTATGGAGATGACATCAAACTTGGGTAGGTTAAGTTTAAGTTTTAAAAGAGAAACAGGCACCAATGGAAGTGGAATAAGCAAAGCAGAAAACTTGTAGTGGAAATGACAGCTAATTTATTCAATACATAAACGCACACACTTCACGGCATTTTCATCCGCCGGACTTCATCAGATTATCAAATATTTCAAGCTGTAGCTTACCTATTTAGAACCCTTCCCCCTTTAATTAATTAACCAATTACTAGTTTATTCCAACAACTAATTAAGAACAATTAACATAAACTTGTCTGTGTTCATTTGTTCGTATATACACTAACTTTAAAATATAGTATTATAATATATACCAAGTATGTTAAAACTTTCTACTTAAAAACCATTGTAAACAGTCGTACAAATTTAAAAGAAATTAATATACACACAGAGGTACTGACAAGGAAATAATAAAACTAATACATTTAAGATGATGCATTTAAAATGTCCATAAATATTCCTTTGCATGTTAATTAAAAACAATTAAAAAGAGTTTCATACAGGAAAATTTATAAAAAAAAAAACATGTTCTTATTAGTATGCTTGCCCATAAAAATATCTTTGCTAAATATTAATGTTTAAAACCTTGTAATGTAAACAGCAAATAGAAGGAATGCTTTAAATCAAGTTTATGCAACAAACCCTATAATTTAGCTGCCCTCATCATTAAAATGGGGGCAATAGATATGTACTCATTAAGACCTGGGAGTCTGTTGGCTTCCAGCAGTAACTGCCAATATACTTCCCTAACTTCTATCCTATTCTCCCAAGGGCCCCCCCTATTATCTTGATGTACCATTTCAATAAAAAAAAAAACATTTTGTCCAGCACATGTCAGAGTGTTTAATCACATACTAGGAATAATTTCTCTGGGACCAAATATGTTTTCAAAAGCCTTTTTTCCACAAGTTATTCTGATGAAGACTATGTTAGCAGCAAGATTCAGAAGGTTCTAATAAATCTCTCAAGGAATATCCAACCATTTAACAACAATAATTCAAAACATGGAAAACATTATATTACTACACAGGCTGGGTCTACTTTAATTAAACAAAAGCGGAATCTGTCAAATACGAATCCGTCGACACATAAACATCAAAATGCGGAAACTTCGAATGCACTAAATAGCGAAGTCGGAAATGTCAAATTGTCATAGTTGGCCTGTCTGCGGTATAGCTCCGTAAGGTAAGTGTGCGATAGTTATGGACCTTAGGGTTAGGGTGCGCGTTAAGGTAAGTGCATAGATAGGTAATGTAGGTAAGGTTTAGTGTAGGGTTTTGTTAAGTGTATGTGTGTGGAATATTTACTTTGTGTGGGTATTGCTCTGTAGGGTAAGTGTGCGATAGTTACAGACCTTAGGGTTAGGGAGGGGTTAAGGGTAGTGCATAGATAGTTGTGTATGTGGGGTTTAGTGTAGGGTTACAAGTGGGGTTTTGGTGCTTTAATTTAGGGTTAGTAGTAGGGTTTTGGTTAGTGTATGTATGTGTTTTTTGTTGTTGTGTTTGCGTAGGTAGTTTGTTACGGGCGGTGGGGTTGGCCGACTATTGCGGTTTCGATGTTTAAATTTCACAGTTTTGCGTGTTCGACATTATCGCGTTTTGCTGTTTATGTGTTGACAGATTCATATTTGACGGATTCCACTTTCGTTTTATTAAAGTAGACCCCACAGGCTTACTTCTGTAATGCTCAAAGTTATAGGAATAAATCTTCTAAAGTATATGGTAAAATTTGAAAATAAAATATCAGTATTATTGATGGCACAGATCTAACTCAATTTTCCTGGTTATAACAATTTGAATTTATAAAATCTAACAAACATGGTGTGAGTGTTCTATTACTGTTTAATGAAACTTTTCAATCAAAACTTGTTTACAATAACAACATGCTAGAAATATTAGTAGTTGACTCGAAAGGTCCATTTGATATAAACATTAGATTACTTTAATATTACAGATCACCCTTCATGGATTCAGAACAACGTAATTTTATCTTATCTTTGGAGAACACACACACACACACACACACACACACACACACACACACACACACACACACACACACACACACACACACAGTCACCCTCAGACACCCATCCATGCATACACATACACACACACACATACACACACACACACACACACACACACACGCACAAACTCACACAAACACAGTCACTCTCAGACACCCATCCATGCACACACACACACACACACACACACACACACACACGCACGTGCACTCACTCATCCTCAGACATCCATGCACACACACACACACACACACACACACACAGACGATCACATACATACGTACACACACACACACACACACACACACACACACACACACACACACACACACACACACACACACACACACACACGAACACAGATAAACACCTGCACACACATGCGCACACATATTTATGCAGCCATATTCTTGTTGCTACAAACATACATATTTCTACACACATTTACATGCGAACACCTTACACGCCCACATTTTTGCTGAACTTCCACCCTAAATACTTCATAAGAGTGCATGGTTGACCCCAGTATTTTTATGGCATTCACTTTTTCCTCCTAGACTAAACTTACTCAGCTGATGAATTCTATGAATCAATTAGGCAAGCAAATCAGAGGTTGCTGAAATTTTAGGAGGAGAGCACATGGATAATTAGTATTAGCTGCTACAATGGACTGCAATACTAGCACGTGGCTTCACTTGCTAGACTGCTGTGTGCACTGGGTTCCCAGAAGGGAAAAACTACAATGGTAGAGGAGTCTTTGAACTGAAAAGGCTCAGTGTAATTCCACTTTTTTTTATTTTATTCATTGACATTTGATCACCTGGAAAGTTCAACTGAGTAGGTGTCCATTTTTACCAGAGGCTAAGGCAGAACAGCTCCAAAGTATTGCAAAAACATTTTAAGAACAATAATTTTATAATCTTGAAAAATAATACAAAAACATCTATAGTTTAAATAAGTATACCAAATTAGACATAATGTGCAAACATTGTTGAAATTAAAGTTAAGTTAGTGAAATATAAACAGGAAATGCAATATGAAGTAGGAGAAAAAAAAACATTGGGTTATGATAGAGAGTCGGGAAATAAACTGATTGAAGTAATCAACTGAGTGAATAAGGGGGGCTAAGGAGGTATACGGTATGGATAAGTACTTGTTCATATTTAGGGATATTGTTTATCCTGGTGTTGAACAAGAACAGAGACAGATTTTGACTAGGAAGTATTTCAGAAAGCTTGTAAAGAACTGGAGGGAAACATTCTGAGCTAAGGCTTTGACATCATGCTCTGTCTTTCTGAATCCAGGCCAGTATGTTTAAAACAATACAGATTTAGTTACTTTAATTTAATGCATCTGCACGGTGTATTCAGTGTAAATGCTGGTCACATATATAAATGAGCAGCACTGTTGATTTGTATACTGATGCTTTCTGCATTTGAAAGGTTAAGAGACAGTATGAAAGGCTATTAAAATGGATATCTGATAAGTACAATAATTTTGTTTATAAATTATGCAACATGCTGTATATGTCTGAAAATTCAGCAGTAGCTTTACTAGTAAAGTAAAACTGGTAAAAGAAATAAAAAAAACAATATAAAGTTCTTAAGGGTAAACTTAGTATCAAGAAAGACACAGGTGGTGTCGCTTATTAAACTTAGTATCATTTAACTTTAGTAAATTGCAATAACAATTATGATATATTTGTGTAAAATTAAATTTCTTGCATGAAACCACAGATATGGAAAATGCAAACGATAAATTAAATGCTCATACCTGCAAATGCTGCCTCTTGGCATCTGCTTTACTGGTTTAGCACCGCTCCACTCGCTTCGCTCACTCCGTGCCTCACCCTGCCCCCATATCCTACCCACCCATGGCAGTACTACATTTATGGTACCACTGGCACACCCCCTTAATTAGCTAACCAACTACATGTGCTCCTAGAACCCAGCAAACTCCTAGCACAATAATACACCCGCTAACCATCCCACTATCCATATTAACCCACCCATAGCTATTCTATTCTCTCTAATCTTTTATCCACCACATACACTCAATACAGACCCTGCCATAGTAATTTACTATGACTACAGCTAAAACACTAATGCTGCTACCCTTAGTACTCCTGCTATTCATTCCTTATCACCTAAGCTCTTATGAATATGTACAGCATCTTGAAATCCAATACCCAAGCTCTCAAACAGACACCAACCCAGCATTTAATAAGTTTATAACCACCCCCTTTCCTAATTCCTTGCCCCCCCTAATTACCATCACCTGACTAAATACCGCTACATTAGCTTAAAAAACAAAACCTACGAAACAATCATAAACAAATTTTTAAGACTCATAAGCAACTTAAAAATTAATCTTATGAAGGATGGAGACACCCACCCCAAACCTAGCCCATCCACAACAGTAGACCCAAGCACACCATCTAACAACCCAACGTGTACTACCCAGACTGATAGACTTCCAAACTCATTTCTGGTCTGTCATCTCTGCATCAGAAGCCTACATGGACTCTTAGCTGTTCACTCCCCTGATATCCTCTGCCTCACAGAAACCTGGCTAAAACCAATAACCAAAGATAATGACATAACCTCCCCACAGTACAACATCCTTAGACTGGACCAGAACTCTGGGAAAGGTGGCAGGGTAGATGTACTATACAAGTCTACGCTAACAATGACAATTGACACCCAACAGCCACCGCAGTTTGGCAATGCAGAAATTCTTATCACCAAACTAATAATAAACAAAAATAAGTGCAGATACATTGTCTGCATTTATATTCCACCCAGCAAGAATGAAAATACTCTAGAAAATATCTTACACTGGCTAGCTTCTAACTATCCCCAGGAAACCATTGTCTTGGGGGACTTTAACATTGATTGGAACACCTGTTCCTCTGAAACTCCCTCCACCCATTTAAACCTCCACAGGTTTACCTTGACAACTTCCAAAAAGAACTCAAAGTATGAAATTGAAATGTCTTGAAATGACTCCCATTACAAGAAGCAGTTGTGTACTTCAGTACCAAATTTCTGGCTATCCTTAACCCCCATGCTCCTACCCATACCATCCATGTAAAAGCCATGGTTGCACCGTGGCTATCTAAAGAAACAAAAAACAAAATTAAACTAAGAAACAATGCCTGGGCCAGGTGGCATGTTACCAAAGCCCCTGTGGACTGAGTAAGATACTGGCAGCTAAGGAAACAGACTAAAAATTCTGTCATTCTAGACAAAAAAAAATCACTACACCCTCCTACAACAAAAATATCAGCTAAAACCTCAAAAGTTCTGGGCTGGTATTAACAATCTTCTCCACCCAGGCCATTCCGCCACTCCTACCCCATCAGATGCCCTTGATAAATCACCTGTAGAAATTGCACATAGCTTCAACTCCTTCTTTACTGAAACTATCCAGTCTCTAGCTACCCATCTCACTCCATCAGACACAAACACCAGGTCTGGCACATCTAGCCCTGATCCACCGAGCACCCAACCTACCTTTACCTTTCAAACTGCACCTACCAACCTGATCTAGACCTTACTCAAAAAGCTAAAACCTACTACATTAGCTGCCGACCACCTCCCACCTGAATATCTTCAAAAAGCAGCTGATGCCATAGCACTTCCCATTTCTATTCTGATTAACAGATCCATCTCAGAAGGATCCATCCCAGCAATATGGAAAATATCATGTTATACCTCTCCATAAAGGAGGAAGTTCCACAGAATTATCTAACTTTAGACCTATAGCCATTCTTTCACCACTAGCTAAACTCATGGAAAGATGCATACACAAACAAATCATGCACTTTCTTATTCAAAACGGCCATTCCACAGTACCACCACGGCTCTTCTGTCTTTCTCTAATGTCATCGATCTTCATTGTAACAACAGCAAACTATCTTCAGCACTCTTCCTAGATCTCTCAAAAGCTTTCAATATGGTCAACCATCAGCTACTGCTCAATACCCTAAAAACCATTGGTTTAGACCAACATGCAATACAATGGTTTCACGCCTACCTAAATGGTAGACAGCAGACTGACTTATGGCAGAGCAAGCTGGCATCCCAACTTCCTCTAACCCTAGGTGTCCCACAAGGGTCCATACTAGGTCCCCTTCTTTTCTCTATCTTTATCAATGATCTGCACACCACAATCCCAGGAGCCACCTGCATCCAATATGCAGATGATTCAATGCTAATATTCTCCGCTTCCTCTCCTACACAACTTCTAACCCTCACCCATACCACGTTCAACACGGTAGAAACATGGCTAGCTAATTGCCGCCTGCTTCTAAATCCTAACAAAACCAAGCTACTACTTTTCTCCCCTAACTGTAGAATTCCTCCTCCTTCCTTCAACATTAAATCTAGCAATGACACCATTATCTCCTCTGATGACCATACAAAGCTTCTAGGCGTAATAATAGACAACAACATTAAATGTGATAAACATGTCACTCACACTATTAAGTTCATCAACAAAAAACTTGGCTCCCTGTACAGAGCCAAAGCTTTCCTCACACCCCTAGCTAGGGTAGCTATTGCAAGATCACACCTCCGCTCTACCCTTATGTATGCCTCCCCTGTACTCGCCAACCTAGCCAAAACTGATCTCAACAAATTATTAGGATGTTACAATCATATAGCCAGATTCACTACAGGCATGGCTTTTAGGACCCGCCATTGCCAGAACCTTAAAGCACTGGGATGGCTAGAGCATCCTACCCTTCTACAGTTCAACCAGCTTATAGTAGTGCATGAAATACTCCATCGATCTGATAAAACCCCTGCCCTCAAAAATATTCTCACCCCTCATAGTGCCCCCAGGCCATTATGCTCAGCTGATAAACTAATGATACTGACCCAAAAATCCAACAACTCTGCAGGCGATGCTATATTTGCCAACTCAACCATTAAAATATGGAATCTATTCCCTGCTACCGTTACCAAGGAAAACTCCCTACCCCTATTTAAAAGAGAACTCAAAAAATACCTCACATCTCATTGGCTGTGCTCTTATTCTAAACCTGACTAACAACTTCACTAATACATGTCTTGCTACCCAACCTGCTGTTTAGCCAAGTATCTATGCCTCATAGCATGTGAATGTCTAAGCATTGTGAATTATGAGATCTGATTGTATTCTATGTTCACATTTTCTGATACGTCTCTGCCAATCAGATGTAAGTCTGCACATTGTGTATATTGATATCTGCCTGTATTCTTTGTCTATATTTTTCTAAACATGTCTGCCTGAGTTTATCACTCAGTGATGTATGTACTGTCTCTTTTTTGGTATATGGTGATTTTCTCCCTGGGCTTCTGCTGAAAATGGACATATATCTAGTTGGACTATCCAGGTCAACAAATGTAAAATAAACAAATAAATAAAATAAATCTCAGGTGCATTATTTTGGGGGGAAACAAAGCATAGCAGGAGACCAAGCTTATACAAATTAAAATAAAAAGTTATGGACAATAGAAAAATAAAGACAAATAAGAGAAAATTATGGTCATATTTCTGTAGAATATTACTTTGACATGGAAAACTAAACTGGGCATGAGGTTAGGTTTTTTTTAATTCTGAAGATCTGCTGCACCTTACAGTGTAGAAACACCCTCAGCTAGACATTTGCTTCTTTGTTGCAACTAAATCTGTTTGAAGAGTTGGTGAATTTCTATGGAGTTGAGTTTTTATTTTATTGTATTTTTTTTTCAAAAATCACTTTATTAAAATGGAAACCCTCAAAAATTAAAAAAAATCTCCATAACTTAAAATACAGCAAATGCCTAATATCGCCCGTAAAGATGGAACAAAAGTTAATTTACTTAGTGCTTTATCTGTTATTGTAAAAAAACTTTATCAGAATGAATTTAACATCCCATCAACTGATTAAATATCATCATAAAATCACATGACTTTACATAAATATCAATGTACTTTCTAAAAAAAAACAAAACAATTAAACATATTTAAAATAATCATAATAATAAACATTTATGAACATATTATTTCCTACTCATTGCCTACATGACCTTCTTTCATTCAAAAGCAGTTCATGTTTACACTTTCATTTAATTTCAGGCACTTTCAGTTTACATGAGCTCCAAGAAGAACTAAACCCTCATATAAAGTCACTGTTCAATCTCAGCCTTACTACAGGATATGTTCCCAAGGAATGGCGTACAACAACAGTGGTCCCACTCCACAAAGGTGGTGCCACAACAGACCTCGGAAACTATCGCACTATAAGCCTGACTAGCCTGGTCTGCAAAGCTATGGAATGTATCATCATGGAAATCATAAACAAAGACATTGGGAACCTCCAGACACTGGATCCTACCCAATTCGGCTTCGTTAAGGGCAGATCTTGCCTCTTGAACCTGGTCGACTTCTTTGAAACAGTTACCAAAGCCATAGATGAAGGGAAGGTAGTCCACACAGCCTACCTGGACCTCGCAAAGGCCTTTGACACAATACCCTACTCGGGCATCATAAATAAGCTCACCAGCTTAAATATCAACCCATATGTCACAAGATGGGTTGCAAACTGGCTCAGTGCTAGAACCCACATGGCCAGAATAGCAGGTGCCATATCAGACTCTAAACCAGTTACAAGTGGTGTCTCACAAGGCTCAGTCCTGGGACCTCTCTTGTTCGGTATATATTTCTCCGAGGTACAGGCTAACATGGGTGGACTATGGCTGACCAAGTTCGCAGATGACTGCAAACTGGGTGCTATAATCGACTCTCCGACTGACACAAGCATCCTCCAAAAGGGTCTCATAGAGAAGGATAACTGGTGCCAGAGCCATGGCCTAAAACTAAATGCCAAAAAGTGCATAGTCATCCCCTTTGGAAAAAACAAAGTGCCCACAAATTACCACATAGGTGGTAATCCATTAAGTACAGAAGAAGTAATTAGGGACTTGGGGACCCAAGTAGATAGCAATCTCTCCTTTGACAATCACGTTGCCAAAGTGGTTAGAAAGACCTTCTATATAGCCCACCTTATCATGAAAGGGTTCACATCTAGATCAAGAGAGGTCATTGTGCCCGTCTACTCATCACTTATCAGGCCCATAATTGAGTACAATGCCCCATTTGGGATGTACCTTACCCAACACCTTCAGCACCTGGAAAGACCCCAAAAGTATCTCACCAAGAGGATCAAGGGGCTCAAACAGATGCCCTATGCAGTTCAGCTAAAGAAACTCCAGCTCTACTCAGTTGCATACCGCCTACTCAGAGGCGATCTGTGTCTGACATATAAAGCCATGTCCAACCCAGAATTAATGGACATGCTTCACCTCAGGAAATCTAAATCCCTTAGAGCTATATGCTCCAGGGACCTGAACCTCAGCACAGAAATAAATAGGACATGCTGGAGGGACAGATTCATATCCCAGAGGCTCCCCTCACTCTGGAACAAAATCCCAATCCATGTCAGACAGAGCCCCTCACTGACCCTCTTCAAGAGAAATCTTGACAAATGGATGGGAGATCATAAGTTTACCCCTGGGATCTCTTCTGTGTCGCTGCTTGACAGTGATACAGTAAACAAACCTTAAAAGGGCTACCTTCTGTGACCTACTATACAGAGGCACAGTCAACTAATCTAAAAGGGTGGCGAAAGCCAGACATACTCTGGCTAGGCTTATAAATGCCCTAGGGCAGATAGCCTAGTATCAACCTATGAACCTATAATCTCCTGTTATTACCAGCTATATAGTAGACTTTTTAAAAAGCCTGTGAATGTGATATAGGTTCATAGGTTCATAGATAGGTACTAGGCTATTGGCCCTAGGGTCTATATAAGCCTAGCCAAAAATGTACACTGGCTTTAGTCACCCAAGAAAATTATTTTCCTGTATATGATGCCTTAAAATTTATATGATGCCTTTAAATGATGCCAATCTAAATTTAAAAATAAATTTTACAGCTTTGACACTAAAGACAAAAAGAAACAATGAGTTAGTTATCACTCCCCTACTTTAATATTTTTAAAACAGCTAACTGTAAGGGTTAGCTATTATGTGCCAGCATAATCATATATCAGCACTACAGGCTATGTTAAGTGACAATTAACAGCATAAACCAGTAACCTTGTTAAACATTTGTGACAGCTACAAGAATATTAATATTGTACTAGAAGATCTTGTTACTGAAGGTTATATCACTTCCCATCTTATGACTTTTTACGTGTAGATGTACCTAGAATAGGGATACATTTTGGAATTCCTAAGATGCATAAAGCTGTTTTTTTCCACCATTTATGCCTTTTTTTGTTATTGGAAACATTACATTTTGAGGTGTTCACATTTGGCTAATACTTCTTGACAAAGATCATCACCTATTATGCTTTATAGTATTTGTCTGCTTATTAACATTCCATCAAATTAACTTTAAGTTCACAGCCATCTTAAATAAATGAAAAAAATCACTATCTTTTAACCAAAATATTCTCAATAACCACCAAAGATGGAGGTCACACCAGACCTGTCGTAAACAATACCATATAGACAATAAACATGATTGTACCACAGTATATATATTGCATGGAGTAAAGCATCTTGAAAAATATTCTAAAGGTACACTAAACAAAATTGTGATGAGTATGGTTCTGAGCTATTAATGAGTTGCTTCTGGTAGTCCCATATAATGGGTTTGATTCCTTCTACCCTTCCATATGCCTACTGTGTGACTGCAAATTTACTTAACAGGATATTGCTTCATGGTCAACCCCCAAAAAAAGGACACTTGTGTCCAGTGGGTTTACCTAGTTAATGATTTAATAAAATAAAAAGAAAAAAGAAAAGCAACTTTTTCTCATGCTTTGGCAACACAACCTAATCTCAGTATACAAAATATTATTATGCCCAGAGATGATCAGTGTTTTCAGAAATGTGTGCTTTCCATGTTGAAGCTTCAAATATCAAGTATGTACATAATGGGCTCATCCAGAGATACAAACCAACCACAATAAAGGAAATCCATGCCTCAAAGAGCAAGATGCTCCAACAAACTGCAAATAAAAAATAAATAAGGCACAAGGAGCACACCAAGGACATAAACCAACACTGGACCATTTATTGTACCACCAATCTCATAAGGGTTCTCTCGTTTTCCCTACATAAAATGCAGAACACTTCTTACATTCTACAATTATAAACAATTTCTTTGTTGTCACAGTTTGAGAACTGTTTACCATTAATAACTTTATCCCTACTCTCTATACCTTGTCTGTTTTTTTTATCTAGGGACATTGTGCACATTTGCCACGTTTATAGGTCCCTCTTCTTCTATTAACTTCTCTATTGTTGGGGGGATTTTTTTCTAAAATATTTTTAACATTTCTATCCCTTTTATAGGTAAATGATAATGGCTGTTTAAAAATAATATGCGGACATCAAGGAGACACAAGCAATGGAGTTGGTGATGGTTTGGTGTCCCCCACTGGTTTACCACATATTTTCAAATCTTCCACAGTGGATAAAACTGTGACAATATCATATTCTTATCAAAAGCAATGAACCAGACCTAAAGAAAAGAGGAATTCTGGCTGTCGCCAATATGCAGGTGGCTGTTATAATAGAAACAAAATGAAATTAGATAACAGTTTGAATACAGACTTTAAATGGCAAAAAATGGTTAAATAACAATGAATTTAATGTTAGTAATGAGCAACATGTTATTGAAGATGAAGAAAGTATAAAACGTTGGATCTGGACAATAAATATCTCAAGAAATGTATGCATATGCAGATTGCGCCAAAGGGATGAAGGGTATACAAGTACCCAAATAACATTAAAGAGTGGTCAAAGAGCTATAAGGAATTAATACTTTTTTGATGTTTGTGTTTTTTTCTGTTATGAAAATTATAATAAGGGAAAATGAGATGGAAATGGAAGAATTGTTTAAGAAAATAGACGAGATAAATAAGAAAATTGTAAAAAATGTCCTCTTTTCAGTGAGAGAAGAAAAGGAAAGATACTTTGATATCAGGAAAAAAAAAATGATAAGAAATGCCTGCTTATTATTAAGAGTAAGAGTAAGAAAACAGGAAGGGATGTTATGGAATATAAAGAAAATAGAAGTTACCCAAAGCCAAAATGGGGGAAAGATAGGCAATTTCAGGATGGAAAATATGAAGCTGAGGGAAGAAATGAGAAATATGGATATGATTATAATAAAGGGAATGATGAAAGTATAATGAAGGCAAATGTTTTAACAATTATAGTGACGGTAAAGAATTTAACTTGGATTTAAACAACCCTTTAGAATGTCCCAACTTAAAGATATTAGAGTAAATAAAAAACAAACCCACGGTGCAATACAATTACAATGGGAGAGGAAATAATAGAAAGGGACTTCTATACTCATATGGGGTCTAACAATGATGACAGCAAAGTAAGAATTATACAAAGGGGAAACGTCTTTACCTTTCAGAACTACAATATATTTAATTATAGTAGTCTGGAAATAGACGAAATATATTTTCATTTGTTTCATTTGTTTATGAAGGGGCTAAAGTTTGTGTCTAACAATAAAAGTGATATAAGCAAGGTTCTGATAGACCTTAAGTTATTTGTTAGAAAAAATAATTTGGAACTACTATATGGTGGGAAAGATAAGAACAAAGAGAAAGAAAGTTCTAGTAATTTTAGAAAGAAAAGTATCTTTAACCCTCCCCTACACCCTCAGTTGAAAAATTTTGAAATTGTAGTAGAAAAAGAACTGAGAGACTTTGAGTAAGTCTAAAGTGTTCTCAAATCTTCTTTACCATGAAAGACAACTTTTAAGGGAATTGAGTGCTAACATAAATGTTAGAATAAAGAGGCCTGATAAGGGAGAATGATTATTATGGACAATATTGTGTCTGTAAGTAAAATGGAAGAAATATTAGGCGATGAAAAAAATATAATACGGTCTCTATTAACAAGATTAACATTCCTTATTCCAAAATTGATTTCAGCTTAAGAGAACTACCATATGAAGAAATGATAGATGATGAGCTCTATAAGTATCTGTTAATAGACAGGATGGTTATTCCATCCATATTTGATATAGCTAAAGTCCATAAGGATTTGAGTAATCCCCCTCTAAGACCTATTGTGTCTGCTAATGGCTCCAAAACACATGCGATAGCTAAATATATTGATTCAGAAATAAAAACTGTATGGATGGAGCATTCAGGAATATTAAAATGCTCATGGGATCTTTTGAAAACTATTGATCAAAAATTTTTTGATAAAGATATTGGGCAGGATTCACGAAGGCTTGCACAGAGTGTAAGAGACGTGCAACACTCCATGCAAGCCTCGCGATCTAGGAACAGCCATAAACTCCGTGTAAGAGACCAGCTAAAACGTCTCTTACACGGACTGGGCGTGGACATGCTAAATACCTCACTTGCATCCGAAAGGTATGCAAATGAGGTATATTAGCGATCCACGAAGCAGAAACCAGTCCGTGTAGGAGACGTTTTAGCTGCAGAAATGTACTCAGTTGACAACTGAGTACATTTCTGCAAAATCCACAATGGAGCAATGTCAGCTCCAAAAAAAGGATGCATATGATTCAGGCAGCATGCCAATGGCCAAATATGTGGCCATTGGCAAGATAACCCGATGCAAAAATATTAAAAATATGATTTTTTTTTTTCGGCAATCGCCGATGTTTAAACCCAGCGCAGCCCCGCGCAAACGGGCTGCGCTGTATAAAACCATAAAAAAGAAGGTTATAAACCCACAAATGTGGGTTTCATGCAATACATGGAATGACAATGCAGGGACCAGCAGACCAAAACCAACATGGCCACCGTGTAGTGGTTGCTAAGGGGGGAAGCAGAGTCTAAGACATGTAACTAAGCATTAGTAGGCAATCTCATGCAAATGAGGGTTAGGATACTGAATCTCACAGTCACATAGCAAATCAGCACAGTCTGAGTAGTGTAAGAGATACAAAAGGGGGAGGAATAGAGTAGGAGATAGGTGACATCACAGGGGGGAATGGTAGAAAGAAATGCAGTTCATTGGAGGTCAGTGTAACATGACAGATGACAGGCACAGATCATGGAAAGAGGTGTGCCACTAGATAAGTCATGGAAAGTCAAGAAATGGAAGGTGTACACTGTTACCTACACCAAAGTTTCTTGCTGGCCATGCATGCGCACGTGTGCACGCCATGAAGCGCGAGTAAGGCAGTGTGCGTGCGTGTAAGGCAGTGTGAGCATGTGGGAGCGTGTTGGGAGATGTTTAACACTGTTTGCGCGGGTGTGCGCGCGTGTAAGGCAGTCTGAGTATGTTGGAGGCTGTTGGCAGACGTGTAATGGTGTTTGCGCGGGTGTACGCGCGTTTAAACCCGAATAAGTAGATTCTTAACCGTGTAAGCATGTGTGCGTGCGTGTAAGCCACTGTGAGCATGTTTCAGATAGTATGCAAGTTGCTCCCCCCTGAGGAAACAGAGAGGAAAAAGGAAGCAATAGAATTAATAGGAAGCTAGCAGGGATAACTGCTGAAGCTTGCAGGTGAAAATAATTAGAAGCAGGCAATTACACAGGCAGAATAGAAGCCCAGCCCAGCACTTAAAACTCTGCAAACAGTAGTGCAGGATGTTTCCATTAAGAGACACTGCAAGACAGGAGTAAGCTAATAGAAGTGAAAACTGAAAAAGCTGAACTCAGAGCAGAAATGTTAGGGGCTGCCATAGCTGTCATAATGAGACATAGGCGACTTGCTGAGGGTGGTGACAATGCAGATGGTGCCAGACAACCCACAGTGAGGAGACGGAGAAGAGTGTACAGGCCTAGGGTCACCTACCACGGGTTACATGAGCTGGAGATAGTAGAGCGCTATAGAGTGGACAGAGAGCTCCTGCAGCAGATTGTTGAGCTGTGCAGGCCACGCCTCACACACAGAACCAACAGAGGGGAACCCATCCCAGTGGAAACCAAGGTATGTGTTGGCCTAAGAATACTAGCAACAGGTACCTTCCAGAGACCCAACTGGTGATATGATGGGGATATCACAGGCATCAGCCTCCAGGGTACTACATCAGTTCCTGGATGCCATGTCAGCACATGTCGGTGATCATGTATATTTCCCCAATGCCCGTGAGGTATTGGCCAGCAATATGTGTCTCTTCCAGCAAATAGCGGAATACCCTGAGGTACTGGGTGCTATAGACTGCACGCACATACGCATCAAAGCACCAGCAGGTGAGCGGGGTAGGGCCTACATTAACCGCAAGGGCTTCCCCTCCATCAACTGCCAGGTCGTGTGTGATGCCCAGGGCATAATAATGAATGTGTGTGCTGGCTGCCCTGGGAGTTATCACGATTCCCACATCTGGCATTTGACACAGCTGTACCAGACATTTGCCAATGGGGACATCCCACACGGACACCTAGTGGGGGATGCAGGTTATGCACTGGAGCCGTGGCTGATGACACCCATCAGAAATGCACACACACCTGAACAGGAACACCATAATGAGGCACACGCACAAACACGTAATGTGATAGAGCGTGTGTTTGGGCTGCTCAAGTCATGGTTCAGGTGTCTGGACACATCTGGTGGAGCCTTGCAGTACACACCAACTACATGTACCCAAATTGTCATGGTATGTGCTATGCTACATAATATGATCTTGCGAAAACAGCTGCAGCAGGACCAGCATAGGGCTGGGCCAAACAGCCCCCCACCATTGCCAAGGCCATCACAGGCAGAGCGTGACTCGGAGGAGGAACAACCTGAGCCTGCCCCAGTAGGCAGAAGGAGGCGTGCCCAGTATGCCCTGGCCTTGACAAAGACACAATGCATAGCACATACACTGGCACAGTAGGAACCCTGGGAATGATACCCCTCTCTGACTCACTCATATAGTAACAGGGATGCCTAACATGACACAACCTGGAGTCCGACATGATGCACCACCTGCTAGGGGTGGAATGCACCTAGCATGCCATGCCCCATGGATACTGGCAAAGGCTGTCAGTACCCACAACATGCCCTGAATAGGTAAGTCGCAAAACACACACCCAACCTCATAGGTTCTACAAGGGATAGGAACCTAGATGTAATACTACCTCATGACAGATGTACAAACAGCAAGATGTGTGCAGTGTAAACGCACACAGTAAGGAGAATGTAGATACCGGTCCTGTAATAGAGAACTGGGCAAGGCTCACAGCAGCACCCTAGCACTACCAGGTCACACCTCATACTGTGCTGTACAGCTGCAAAACATGGAACAAGCTACAAAAGGAGGGTGACTAGCAAGAAATGGCAAGGATAACCACACCCCCATGTTGGTACCACAACAAGAAGCAGCATGGAATAGCCATGGTCAAATACCAATGGCTAAAACTGCCTCGCAGTAGATAGCCTGCTGCAGACCACTGTCCTAATACCAGGAACATCACCTGGCCTATGTCGGAATACATGAATATATCAAGCCCCCCAAACCACATTATAATGCTCGACTGAAAATACCCAGACATACACCGGTAGCATCGTACTAGCACCAACACAGTAGGGGAAAATTACCCAGATTCCATAAACCAAACTGCCCAGGAACAATGTACTACCCCACAAGAGGGGTAAGCATACTGGATGTGATAATCAGCAACATGTGTACTGGATGGCAAGATGAGAAGTGTACCCCTCACTGGTAAGACAAGACCATAGAGTAAGCACACTGGAAATACACACCCGACCCCAGTCCCTGGCCAGAATACCACAGTGAAAAACACGTGTAAAGTATAGGTTGCAGCCCTCAAAACCGATGTTGAATCCACAAAAGGCCCTGTGCAAGTGCAGAACATGGGACACACCACAGAACATGTTATACAGGCATTCCATGAACACAGCCAGGAATGCTTGGAGTATGCAATCACAAATAACAACAACACACAATGCCATACATGCAGACATCTGGCATGCTGGGCTCCAGCCATTACCAAACCATGCAAGAGAATGAGGAAGATACCACATGATAGAGAAAACATAAAAAGGGAAGTAATCACTGACCAGTAGTATGGCAACAACATATGTTCACACATACAATCCACTAAGTCCAGCCACAACAAGTATAACCTATGAATCCAGAGGCAATGTGACGCCAGTACCAAGTACACAGACAACCACAACACCCCCGAATAAATACAAACATATGTGATAGATGCATCCATGTATCCAAAGCAGAGGTTGAGCTCCAACAAGCCAGTACTGTCAACACTAGTCAGGAGGAGAAGGTAACCACATACACCACGAACCCAGTCCCACATAGACCTACCACAACTGTAAACCAAACACATAAACACAGACAAATATTCCCGGAGGCCTCAATTACAAACACACCACACCAACAGACGCCTCCAAAGTAGATCACAAGCAACCACAACCTCCAAACATAGCACATGCAACGAATAGTACGCAAAGCTGGTGTGCCAAACAGTCACAGGCCCGAAGGAGAAAAAAATGCCTGATACAGTCATAATAGGTGTCTGTATAGGCAGAAACACAGCTGTCCCACTCACCAGACTGAACAATGGAAAGGGTAGAGTAAGCTGCTTGTAGGCAGCCACAAAATGCCACGTAACACAAGTACGCAGGTCACCCCAAAGCAAGCAGGAATATGATGCACTCAATGTCCATGCTGGGGTGAATTACCTGAGATGTACCTCCCTGGTAAACAACAAATGAGACATGTATGGTCCCTCCGAGTATGTACCCCAGGGCGGGATGACACTGGCTGTGTGCAGCATCCAACCCTCACCAAGAATGATGCCACAGTGCAAACACAGAATGCTCATGTTTAACAGCTGGCACAGTTACAGCTGTCAGTCCAAGAGGGTGTAATGTGTGTCCGCTTGAGATGTCAAGCATGACAAGCCATGCTGCTGTTCCAGGGATGGCTTGCACCTGTTACCCCTGGGCGTCTGGATACTGGATAAGGCCTTTGCCGCCTCCATAGAGCCGTATGTAGGCAAGGCCAAAAAGACTACCCACCACCCTAGAAAACATAAGTGGTAGGAAACATAAGGGTAATGCTGCCCAATGCCAGATGTGTAAACTGCAATATGCATGCCCCTGAGGCACTTCCCATTATGGAGAACATTGATGCCTGTCCAGTGACAGAAGCCTGCTGCCGGCCTAGTGATACCACACCAGCACTACTAGGTTATACCACATACCATATGTTATGGCCCCGACACCTGCACCAAGACATCAAAGGAGGGGGAGTAAACATATGCAGCACAGACACCCATATAGCCAGGTAACTGACAATGCACAAAGCAGCGGACACCACCCATGTGCACATAACTGTAGTCAAAACTGCTGTACAGTCTGTAGCATGCGACAGACCACACTCTCACACACAAGAACCCCACCCAGACATCCGAAGACACTGGACAGTATGGATGTCCCACCAAATACCAGATAAGGTACACAAAGTACCACATAGGTGTCAAACCATTATGTATGCAGGGAGTCATCAGGGACCTAGGGACACAGGTCGACATTAATCTGTCATGTGACAGCCACAATGCTAATGACCGTTGATACTGGACACCGTATCATGAAAGGATTTACACCAACATCAACAGGGGTCACTGTGCCGCTGTACTGTCCCCTTATCAGACCCACAATCTAGTACAATGACTCATATGGGATGTACCATACATGACACCTGCAGCGGTTTGGAAGACCTCATAGTTACCCCACCAACAGGATAAAGGGTGCGAAATATATGTCATATGCTGCCTGGCTGTAGACACCCCAGCTGACTGCAGTCACACACTGCCTACACAGAGGCATTGTATGTCCGTTGTACCAGGCCATGTCCAACACAGGAGTAATGGACATGCTACACCACAGGAAATCAAAGCCATTGGAGCTGTGAGAGTCACAGATGTCAACCTCAACACATAATGAAATAAGATGTGCTGGAGGGACAGATACATAACCCATAGGCTCCCCACACCCAGAAACACGATCCCAATCCATGGTAGGCAGAGCCCCTCACTGACACCCCTCAAAAGGAATATTGCCAAGTGGATGGATGACCGTACATGTATACTGGGGGTCCCCACTGTGTCACGACCAGACAGAGGCACAGTGAAGAACCCCATAAATGGCCATAATTGAACATAGCAAGGGGTGGCGAAAGACACACACACTCTAGCTAGGCTTACCAATGGCCTAGGGTGTGTAGCCTACTAGGAACCCATGAACCTATGAAGATACAACACGTACAGGACACTAAGGATAATCACAAGGCTTACCTAACTGATGGTAGGAACCATGTTGGGCATCCACAGATATGCTCCGAATCACACAGATATTACAAACAACATACCAAACACACACACATATTGCTAACATACAACCTGTCAGGTGCAGTGCAAACACCCCCCCCCCGAGTGCAAAATACCTATCCCAGCAGATGGTCCCCTGACATTGCAGATGCTGAGGTAACAGCCATCATCTGCAAAGCAGAACACACAGCAGCAAAAGTATGTGATGGTGTCCTGTGCTGAGGCCAACATGGACCCCAAGAGTAATGGAATGCAAAATCACACTACCGGCCAATGCCAGCCTTACCACAGGGTATGTACCCAAAGAGCAGTGTACAACAACAGTGGTCCATCACAACAAAGGGGCTGCCTGAATGGATACTCCAAACTAACACCCCAGGATCCTGACAAGCTTATCCTGCACAGCTATGGAAAGGATCAGTATGTACCGCAGACAGAAGGCTAATGTGGTCCTACTGATACCGGACCCGACACACTGTGGCTGTTGTAACTGCAGAACCGGCCCCTAAACATGTCTGACCCATTTGAAGCAGTCATCAAGGTCAGTGATGAGGGCTATGTGGTCCACACAGCGTAGCTGGACCGTGCACATGCTTCTAGACCATACCGTACGTGTTCAGTATGGATATGTTCACCAGCTTAAATATACACCCCTATGTCAGTAGAGGGGTTGCAAAGCAGACCAAGGACAGAACTGACATGGTCAGACATGCTGCATCCATGCCAGACTACAAAGCGGATATGAGTGGCATCCCACAAGGCCTGGTCTTGCCCCCCCCACCCCTGTCCTGTATACATGTCCCATAGGTATAAGCCAACATGGAAGGGACTGTGACTGAGCATGTATGCAGAGGAGTACAAACAGTCCACCGTATCCGACCCCCACCTGACACAAGAAACCCACAAAAGGGCCACCCACAAACAAACAACTGTAGCCATAGCCAAGTCAGCAAGCTAATCGCAGAAATGTGTATAGACAACCACTGTGGATATACAGTAAGTGCCCACAAAATACCACACAGGTGTTAACCCATGAAGCACCTAACATGTAATGTGAGACCTGGGTACAAAAGGTGATAAATAACCTGCACTGGACAAACATGTGTCTGTACTGTTCGCAGAAACATGCACCATATACCCACCCAAACATGAAGGCTGGCAGATGTAGATAAGGGGAAATCACTCTGGCTCTGCAGCCATCCTCCATCAGCATCACAACTGACTACAATAGCCCTTGTGGGATATACCGCAGCAGACACCTCCAACAACTGTAAAGTCCACAACAGTACCCCACCAGGGGTAGCAAAGAGCCTGAACAGATGCCATGTGTTGCCTGAGTAAACAAACTGCAGCCCCAGACACTGCCATCCTTCCCGGCTACAGGAAAGCTGTGCCTGATGTATGATGTCATGTCCAACCTGGAATGAATGAACATGTTGCACCTTGTACAATCTGAATGGCAGTGAGCTATGCACATGAGAGACCTGAACCCCAGCACTGACATACATAGGACAAGCTGTACAGAATGATCCATAACACAGAAGGCACCCCCACACTGCAGTAAACTCCTGGTACAGGTCAGCCAGAGTGCCACATATCGACACCCCTCAAGAGGTATCCTGATGAGTGTATGGGAGATGGTAGGCTACCCTGGGTATCACTGTTATGTCAGAGGTAGACAGAGGCACAGAATACCAACCATGACATATGTAATGGCAAACTCCAGTTACAATGTGTGTCGAAGGACAAACACACCCTGTAACTACCATCAGCAATGGCCTACAGAACATCGCTAGTATTTGCCAATGTCCACCCATGTTGTGGAATACACTAGCAATGTTGGACGAGCCTGGTGTAGGTAGTCCATATCTGAACATATTGCAACATCGTCATATGTGCACAACTGGCCCCTACACAGTCTGTCGTGCTCACTATGAAGATGTCAAGCAGTGATAGGACTAAAGCCCAGGATACTGTCCACTACAGTGAAATACCGAACCAGTATACAATACAGTACTACAGTGTTAGGTCATTATGAATGTATGTTGAGAACTGTCTGCAAAGTATCCCATGCAATTCCTGCAGGCACAGTATAATCCCTGTTGTGGCAGACATGAAGCAGTTGGCCAGTTAGTACACAACATGACACCCAGCACACAATCATAAACGTGTGATAATGATGAAGGTCACACACACCCAAATATGTGTTGGACTTCAGAGTACAACATATGGAAAGCTCACACTGGGCATGCTTGCACACTTTGATAAATGAGGCATATGTCAGACAACATGCCATGGAAAGGCTGAACTGGGCATGCTCACACACTTAGGCCATATCTCTGTGTAGCAGTTGGCCACACATATCTGGTATTTGTACGTGTCAGTCCAGGAACCAACCACAACACAGCAATCAGCCCAGTGCACACAGTAAATGACCACAGAGACATAAGTGATATAGTGGATCGCCGTCATATGCAAACATCTGCCACAGATACACAAGTTGGTCATAGGAACAGGGAATGCTATGGCAATAAAGACCTGCAAACAGTAGAACAGCACAACAAATATTGTGCATCCGACAATTGAACATATGGGTGTAGAGGTCAATACTAGACTTCTTGCCCCAGGGAATGGCAGCTCAGCCAGAGTGTGCTTGGCATCTGCATCCCCAGGATAGTAGGCTATCGTGCCACTGTAAAGTAGGTCACAGAAGGCGACATGTGAGGCTAGTGAGCTGTGCCTCTGTCAAGCAGGGGCACCGTGGAGGTCTCAGGGATTGAATGTGCTAAGCCACAGCCATGTTGTCGGTGTGTGCTGTGAGAGGGTTGCTGAGGATCTCTGACAGTAGGTGTCCTTCAATAACAGACTGAGGGGAGGCCTACCTGCATTCTCTGGACGATTCCACTGTCAACACTGTGTTGTAATGAGTATGTGTGAATGAAGTGCCGTGCTGGAACCGTCCACAGATGTCCTCCCTCTGTGGGCTACAGCTTTGCAATGTAGTAGGTCGCTCTGTCTGTTGAACGGCGCATATATGGCCGGTGTACAGCTGACAGGTGTCTTGTTGTGGAGCAGTCATGGGTATATGTGGGATAGCATGACCAATGCAAACTGTACACATGCTCATAGGATGCAAGTGTCAAGGATTATGCTGAGTGGCCAGTATAGTCCTCCAGCATGGGTCCTCTGAAGTCATCCACCCCAGTCTACACAAGTGTAGAGTCTGCTTGTGCTAAACACAGTTTGTGTGCAGTGACAACCTTGCCTGGGGGTGGAGATGAGATATGGATGTCCAGGGAAAGGTGGACATGGGCAGGTATCAACAATGGTGGTCTACCTCTGGTGTGGAACAGTGAGTACCCATGTTGCAGATGGACAGGTGCAATATGTATTAACCCATGTGGCTGTGGTGTGTGGTTCTGCCATAGCACATGGACCCACAAATTGTAGTGGCGGTAGGGTAAAGTGGTAGAGGCCTGAGTAGTTCTCACACAAAATATGCCTGTACCTGATGTTAACAACTGGAATGGTGTATGTGAATACCTGCATATCCTGGCACTGTTCCCAGGGAAGCTAAGTGTGTGTCCTGGATGTAGATGTGGTGTGCTGGACTGGTTGTGTTGTGTGTTACAGGTCCTGTGGTCCCAAAGCATGGTATAGAACATAACCTGCCAGTGCGATGTGCATATCTGACCCTGATGTAGGTGGCTGCAAATGCATATATATGCTATCCCCCACCTGACAGGTAGTACGACATCTACAAACCTCTGTGGAAATGAAGATGTCAGCACCCTAGAAATACTACAGGTACAGAACAGATGCCCAGTAATTCGGATAGTGCGCTCTGCTAATGTGTCACCCTCAAGTGTCATAATATAGTTAGGTAGGGGTTCGAATCCTGCAAATGCTCAGTGTGTGTGTGTATGTGTGTGGGTGAGTGGGGTTTGTGTGTGTGAAAGGCTGTGAGAGGGAAATGTCCATTTTGGCAACTGGGAGAACACACTACAGGATGCACACGCCCCTTTCTAAACACAGATGATGTCAGCACCCTATAAGTACAGCAGGAGAAGGGAAGCCTCCCAGTAATGCGAATAGCGTGCTCTGCTAATGCATCCGTCTCAAGTGTCATAACATAGTTAGGTAGTGGTTTGAATCCTGCAAATGTCAAGTGCGTGTGTTTGGATGGGGGGGGGTTATTGTGTGTGTGCAGATATGTATGAGGGAAATGTTCCTTTTGGCAACTGGGAGAATACAATACAGGATGCACACTCCCCATTCTAAACACAGATGATGTCAGCACCCTATAAGTACAGCAGGAGAAGGGAAGCCTCCCAGTAATGCGAATAGCGCACTCTGCTAATGCGTTTCCCCTGCGTATCGTAATGTAGTTAGGTAGGAGTTTGAAACCTGTAAATGACATGTGTGTGTGTTTGCATGTGGGGAGTTTGTGTGTGTGCATTTCCGTATGAAAAACATGTCAGTTTTGGCAATCAGGTGATCACACTACCTGATGCACATTACCCTTTCAAAGTACTGATGTTGTCAGCACCCTATAAGTATATCCAGAGACGAGGAACTATCTAGTAAACCGAACAGTGCGCTTTGCTAATGCGTCCCTCTCACGTGTCATGACTTAGGTAGGTAGGGGAATGAATCCTGCAAATGGCAAGTGTGCATGTGTGTGGGGGTAGGAGGGTGTGTGTAAATGCAAGTGTGAGGGAACAGATCCTTTTGGCAAATACTACAATACACCAGATGCTGCATACTCCCCCAGTAAACACAGGGGATGTCACCACACTATCAGCACAGCCAAACAGGGCTAGTTGGCTAGTAATGCCAATAGTGTGCTCTGCTACTGTGTCTATTACCATTGTCAGAGTACAGATAGGCATGTTTTGGTAACCCACAACTGTCACGTGTGGTTGTGTCACACAGTATGACCTTGTGCGGGTGTTTGTACATAACAATGCATGCCATTGCCTAACCCAGCAATGGCATTGCACACATGATGTATGTGTGTGACACATACACATAAATACCTGTGACCTGCAGTAGTTACCATGTCTGACACATGCTTCGTGTGGATAAATGGTATTAGCAATGTATACCAATATGACTGTGTCTTACTGTGCAGGGTCCGCACGTGGTATGTCCCTATACAGTGTGGGTGTCTATGGTGAAAGACCTACAGCAGGGGATACACATCTGGTCTGGGCCATATAGTGTACATGTAGTCAATGTACAGGTGCTGCATGTTCCCACCTGTTGTGGTAGTGGTAACATGTCATTCCACTGCAATTCGGTGACCACATGCTGTGAACTCTTCAACTAGAGTGTTGTAGCTACAGTAATGCTCACACACAATGTTCGGCTGGATGCAGTACGGCCTTATAAACACAGTTCATGGGACTGTCATACTGCCGGTGTTGTTATGGAGGATAGGTGGTGTTCCTGTGTATGTGAGGGTTGTGTGTGCCAGGCTATGAACCAGATGGCAGTCCGACACACTGTCAGCTGCACATGAGTAGGCCCTGATGGTTTGTGCTGTGCCAACAACCTGGAGGTGTGTGTATCTGTGTTAACTTGGGATACCACCCCCCTATCCATGTGTGTTACATGTGTAGGGGATGACAGGCATGGTATGGGGTATAACCTGTCAGTGATGGGTAACACCTGTGAGCCAGGAATCATGCATCCGGTACTGCACAGACATTGCAGTTCACCGTGCTGAGGGCAGTGTCTGGTGCATGCATCCTCCGGTGTACATTGCTGTTGTTGTGTAGCAGCACTGTTAGTGTCCTAACCTGTGTGATACCCACAGAGGTCGCTATATAAACCATGTCCTGCAGCATAAGGCAGTATGTGTGTACCAAGGAGCCTTGCCATTAGACATCGGGCCATGGGTGTCACGTGCAAGATGACCCATGCACATCAATGTGGCTTCCCTAGCATGTAAGCACACGTTGACAGCCAGTGAATACCCTATGAATGACAGTGGAGACTGAGCATAATGTAGACATACAACAGCCTTCCCACATATAGTGGTAGAATACCTGGTGAGGGTATGTTGGCAACCAACATCAGGCTCATACTGGCCTGTGCCACATGCTGAGAGATCCATTCTATGTTCCCTATCATGTAGTCCAGGGAGGTATGTCCCTGGCAGCCACACTGGCATGGTCAATGAGTGAGTCATATCTGTCCATGCCTCTGTCTGACCTGTATGCATGTGTGCTGTGGTGGACCATAGTGCCCCTGAGTCATATCACTGTGACCTTCACCAGATACAGCCTGTTGAGCGGGACCCCAGTGCAGCACACATGACAGGTACCTGACATGTCTGTAGCAGGTGTGTTGTGTAGCCCTACAGGCTGTGGGTGTGTGGCACAGGGGATGTGCGTGCCATGTGTGGCATGTGCTCTGTTCCGACGGAACATATGCCTGTGTGCCAGGTGCAGAGGTGTGTGATGCCCAGGCAGGCTGCTAGCCTGAGTCCCCACGTATGCCCCAGTGTGTTCAGCATGCTGTCAGTGTGTGTCAATGTCTGACTGGTGTTGTCGTCACTGTAATATATTGTATTGATTTATTTATTTATCCTACATTTGTTGACTGGGATAGCCCAACTGGATGCATGTCCATTTCCAGGGGAGGCCCGTGGAGACAAGCTATGAGGGTAGCAGATACAGCATTACAGAATACTAGCATTACATAGTACAAACAGATTATTTACAGAGATTACATAAGTAAGCAAGTCAAACATGTTCCACAGGTTAATGTTAGACCTGAGCACAAGCCAGGATTAAATTGAAATTACACAGTAAAGTGGTTCACAGAAGTTACACATTCGAGTTAGCCAGGCTTGATACATTGACATAGCCAGTTACGTGACAAATGTTGTTTGAGTCTACTGTCAAATGACCTAAGGTGGACATTAGGGTAATATCAGCTGGAAGTGAGTTCCAGGATCTACTTACAGGGTTTGCAAAGAGAGAATCACCAGCTGTGTTATTAAACTTGCTAGTTTGAAGTAGTACATTGTTAGAGGATCGAAGCGGTCTAGGATTGTTATAGGGGGTGATAATAATTTAAGTGCAGGAGTATTGTCTGGATTATAGAGGATTATATAGGCCATAATCAGTTGGTTATACTGTATTAGGCTGGGTATTGCAAGCCAACCAAGCTGATTTAGATTGATGCAATGATGTGTCCTAAAAGGCGGGCCAGTGGCAAACCTGGCAATGTGGTTGTAGCAAATTGAGTGCTTGTTAAGGACAGTCTTGTTCATATGTGAGAGTAGAGGGGATGCATACAGAAGGGCTGAAACAAGGTGTGAGCGAGCTATGGCACCTTTAGCTGGAGGGGCTAGGAAGGCTTTAATTCTGTAAAGTGACCCTAGCTTTCTATTGATGGCTTTGCTAATCTGGTTAACATGTATGTCACATATGAGATTATTGTCTATGATGACACCTAATAGTTTTGGAGATGGGTCAGGGGAGATTATTGTGCCATCAGTTGATGTTATGGTAACGGTAAAAGTGGTAGACCTACGTGTTGATGGAATAACAGCAGTTTAGTTTGATTGGGATTTAGGATCAGACGATGTTCAGAAAGCCAGTTTGCTATTGTATTAAAGGTGGTCTGGGTAGCTGACCATAACTCTACTGGAGATGTGGCTGAGCAGATCAGAGTAGAGTATACAGCATATTGCATACAGCTTACTTTTGGGATGACAGTATAACGGTTGTTAATGACGATGGAGGACAGCAAGGGCCCTAGGATAGAGCCTTGTGGTACTCTGAGGGTGTTAGGTAGAAGGTTAGAGGGTTTGTTCTGCTAGAGGCTGGCCTGCTGTTGACCATGCAGGTAGGATTGACACCATTGGAAGGCTCCAGTATCTAGACAGTCTGTGCAGGGTGTGGAGTACAAGTTGGTGATCAACCATATCGTATGCCTTTGAGTTATCCAAAAAGAGGGCTGTGGATATATAATTAATGTTGCAAGTATGGCTTATGGTGTTAGTAAAGGCTAGGAGGCCTGACGTAGTGCTGTGATGAGGACATAAGCCATGCTGATTGTCTGCCATAATGCGAGTTTGGATTAGGTGGTGCATGACTTGTCTATGATGAAAGTTTCCATAATCTCTGCAAGTGGAGAGAGTATAGCTATTCGCCTATAATTGGAGACTTCAGTAGAGCTGCCTCCTGTGTGAAGTGGGATTACATATGACATTTTCCAGATGGTGGGAAAGTTAGATTCTAACATGGTTCCTTTGATTACCTTTGAGACGGGGTAAGCAATAGCATCATCTGGTTTTGATGGGTACTCAGCAGAGAGTTGATCAGCAGACAGTGTAGTGGGTTTCACTGTTACAATCAAGGTACGGAGAAGTGAAGTAGCGACTGGTTGGCAGCTGGACGCAAGTAGTTTTCTAGGGGTGCTGCTTTCAGGACCAGGGGAGCTAGGAGGTAGATGGCTAGCTAGGGCCTGCAATGTCTCAGTAAAGGACTGGTCAAAGCTATCAGGAACATCTTCAGGGGTATTATCAATAGTAGCAGCAGGGATTGGGGTTGACGTTTGTCCTGGACATAGTATATATGACATGCCACCTGACAGGGTATGGCATTACTGGGTTCAGAGAGACCAGTCCCCAGATTGGCTGTGTGGTGGTATACCACACATGTGTTGTACGTTCCTGGCCAAGGGTGATGGCTGACTGCATACATGTGGCAGCTGTGACAATGACACATGACTCACATAAACCACGACTGGACCATAGAGGCGATTCACAGGTTACCTTTGCACATGCCACCCTAGTAGTGTGATTGCCATGGTGAGTACCAACATATAGGGCCAATGGGGAACAACATACTGAAGGTGTGTATGTGTGGGTGGACTGCCACTGTTTCAAAGCACTGACATATATGACTGCACACGTGGGTAAATGCCAGGTAAGACATGTGCAATGTGTCACAGGCAACGTACATGCGTACAGGACAGACAGTGACGTTCTGTCATGTGTAAGGTTGACATACATATGGTACGCTATGCAGATGTCACTAGCAGTCTACAGAAGCACTGTAACTCTGCATTGCAGGTGTAAGCAGTGTTCCAGGGGACCCCATGCGAACATGCATGCAAACAAAGCTACAGTACACAGGGCTGGAAGTACTGCATTATACAACAAAGAAGGGGTAACAATAACAGTAAGTAACAATGCAAATATGTAGGCACTATCAACATGTACCCAGGAATACGCAGCACAGATGCCCATGGTAGAACCGATATTATGTCATACTTATTTGTGATCTGGACGACATTGGTACTGCACACATCTAGATGCGTGAACATACACATGGCATAGTCGTTGTGGGCATCTTGACACCATTACTGTACATGTCCACGATTGCATATCACTACTTGCGTTAGCTTTCCCCCTGTGCTACCCATGTATGCGGCTATCTGTTGACAACCTTACCACCGGCATGCAATTATGTGCAGCTGTTATACTTTGGTATGTACTATGGGTGCAGATAACAATTCAGGACATTCATACAGTTACTACAGCAGGCATGCTGGGGTACACGCACAGTCATAGCAGCACACTGTACTGTTACCAACATGATACTACTAATACACGTCTATGTAGTCACCCTGTGCATCAGCAACGTGTTTACCTGTTCCCGCAATGATGTTGGAGATTGCAGGAGGTGGCACAGTGTCATCATATGCACAGGGTGTGGATTAGGTATGCCTGAGTCAGCCACTGATACCACCAATTGACATGTGTGTGTATGTGTGTTGGTGAAAGGCAGCAGTACAGGGTGGGGCAGTGTTGGTGCAGTGTGTGCGTGCATGTGGTTGCCCTAAGTGTTAACATTTCGCATGTGTGTATGCACGCACACAGTTCCACCTCATGGCTGCCATATACAGGGGTTTGTGGACAGCCACAGACTGCACCTGGCAGGCCATACAGATCAGTGTCTGTGTGCACGGACATGGTACCTGTGCCTGGCAGGGGTGCTACGGACCGTATCCAGTACAAAGCCGGACTGGGTACTGTCATCAGAAGCGGGGGTGTGTTGACTGGACGCATGTCCCTGTTGGGACTGTCCAGAGCCACGTGCATGTGGTCTCCTGGGGTGTTCCGATGACAGCACAGACCCAGCATTGCTGGGGCTGCTGCTGGCACTATGGGGGCGTGCGCGAGCCTGTTGCCATCCGCACCGACTGCCAGCTGCTGCCGCTGCCGGCATACGGCCACGTCGATGCTGCAGATGCCCACCATTGCCCTGGCTCATGGACATCTGGTTGTGGAACTGCTGTAATATGTCCCCACAACGTCTGTCTATGACATCGGTGAAGTTACGGATAGCATCCGCAATGTCACGCATACTGTCTGTCATGGCTGTGCGACATGCTCTGAGCTCCCTCAGACCCTGTCTGGTGTACCTTTCCATACGTGACTGAGCCTGCATGACAGTCCGAAACATAGCTGAGGTTGACAGACCTCTTTGGGCACGTCAGCCAGAGGCAGTACGCCCATGGATGCTCCCACGAGAACCCATGGGCAACTGTCTGTGTGGTACCATCCGAGGACCCTGCCCATGGCTGCTGTGTGGGGATGCATGTGCCACAGGTACCACATTACCCTGGTCTATGCCCGCTGTATCCTGTCCATCACCTAGGGACAATGGTGACAAAGGATGTACAGGCAGGATGACTGTGTGCAATGATGGGGTTGACAGCTGTGTACTGTCAATTGGCTGACCAATGGCAGACCCTGACACACCTTCCTGTACCATTACACATATATCATCATTACCAGTAGCCGTGGCACAGGATTCAGGTTCCCTGCTGCAGGTCACCAGAGCAGCCCCAGAACCTGTGGGATGAAGACAGGAAACACAGTTTACAGTCTCCAGACATTGTTACCAGTGATGCACTTATACACACATGCACACATGGACACATGCACACAGGCACACATGCACACATGCACACAGGCACACATGCACACATGCACACGTGGACACATGCACACGTGGACACATGCAAACATGCACACGTGGACACATGCACACATGGACACATGCACACATGCACACGTGTTCACATGCACACATGCACACATGCACACATGCACACATGGTCACGTGTACACATGCACTCATGCACACATGCACACATGCACAGGTGGACACAGGCACACATGCACATATGCACACATGCACACATGCACACGTGGACACAGGCACACATGCACACATGCACACGTGGACACAGGCACACATGCACAGATGCACACGTGGACACAGGCACACATGCACACATGAGCACAGACACGCCTGCACACATGCACAAATGAACACCCTGCAGTATACACACAGAGCACTACTGAGTTACACTACTGTTACTAGCATTATCAGGACTATTATAGGTTATGTTAAACACACTCACCAGCATGGATGGCCTGTCTCTGTAACCCTGGAGGGACCTGCAGAAATGATGAGATTAAAGTCAGTGGGCACATCTGTGCCATTGATATTGCATATGATACAGTGTACAGAACAGTCAGGTGTACATATGGCATATTACCTGCACGCTCCATGTCGTGCTGCTGTGTGGAACCAGCCTCCATCATAATGCAGGTGTACTGCTGTTGGTGTTCCGGGGCTGGAGCCACAACACTTAGGAGTAGCCCCTCCAGTCTGGTGAGGGGGATGTGGCCACCCCACCTCCTGTGGCGACCTGTTGCCTGTGGATATCTGATGCACGCTGCCAGACACTTCGGATTAAATCACTGCAGTGATGTCGTACCTGCTCATATGTCCTGTTATGCGTGCCAATATCATTTACCCTACGGACAAGGTCTTGCCACAGTGCGGCCATCTCCTGCTGATTCTGACTGGTGCGGGAAAACAGGATGTCATACTCCCACACCAGGCTCTGGTGGATCTCCTCATCTTCCGCCACAGAGTAGGCAGGGTTACGGTGTCGCGCCATCTCCCTGGAAGAGAACACAGACAGGATATCAGCAGACCATGTCAGCAATATATGGCACACATACTATACATGATACTCATGTATAGTGATATTCTACTACTCCCATATGTTGCATGTGTGTGTGTCGTGGTGGATACACAGGTACATGGCCAGATATCAGTGCTCAGCCAACACCTGTGCAACAATACCTGCCACATTCCACACAACGTAGTAGCATGCCCCATCGGTCAGCACACACTGACAGGTACAATGCACAACCTCACTCTGGGGGTTCATCCCAAGGTACTGTATGTGGGACACCGTCCACTACTGTGATGTGGACAGACATTACTCGGCCTGGATATACATATCCCACCACCACCACCAGCACAGTAGACTACTTTGATATGTATGTGGTTAGACAGTTATTCACTTGCTGGGACTGAGATGGTATCCATGCAGCACACTGGGCCAGTGGAAGCCACAAGCCACACTGCTGACCCCTTTGCAAATGCTTACCACGGACATGCCGCGGATTGCATGACACTTGCACACACATGTCTAACCCATACCCTATGCACAAAGGTTAGGCATCCTGTCCGGTGGACCCCAGACAGAGGCAGATTGTATAACAATAGCAGGAGGCTACTGCAGGACAGAGCACATTCACATTAAGGGTAGGCATCTGTGGTCAGCACTGGTACTACGCTACAGTCCGTCATAACAATGGCCATGGCCTACTCTGGGAGGGAAATGGACACAAACAGTATGGATGACCACAAGGCCTTCTTCAGTTATGTTACACATATGGACCACATGCCTCAGATATGCTCTGTGTTAATCCACACCTACTTAACATTCACCAAACACAGGCATATTGGCAACAATCCTGCAGACATGTTCGGTGACATATCCCCCCTCCTTCTCCCCCACCTTTGAAATATTTATCCCAGCTGGATGTAACCTCCCTATCATCGCACATGTCCAGGTGAGGGCTGCCCTCAGCAGAGGAGAACACACAGCATCACTGTGACCTCGTGGTCCCCCTGGATGTGTGCTACCGGCACTCTGAGAGGACATACCACCAGATGTAACACTGATAGTTTATCTTGGCTGTGCTACAGGATATGTACCTGGACAGTGGCATACAGCAACAGTGGTCCCACGACACTAAGGGGGCACCTCGACTGACCCTGGGAATTACCACATCATATGCATAACAGGCCTGGTCTGCTAAGGTATGGAATTATGCAGTATGGGATGCATATGCAGTGACATCAGGTACCTGCAGACACTTGTTCCCAGCCAGTGTGCCTTTGGGATGGGCTGATCCTGACTTTTGGGCCTGGCTGACATTTCAAAGCAGTCACTACAGCCATTGCCAGGCCAATGCACAGACACATGCTGCCAGGATCCTGGCCTATGACTGCTTGACATGTGATGTATGGTCATCCCCTTTTGGTGGAACTACGTACACACAACATATCACATGGACATACCTATGGATACAGACCTATGACACATTTGGAGGGTTCACAGTATGCACACTATTAACCTGCTACTTTGCATTACCTCTGTTTGTCGCAGCTGGTTGCGTTACCACAGCTTCTGCTTGCTGCTGCTACTGTCAGTGCTGACAGCTTCAGGCTACAGAGAGTCACAGTGTCTGTTTTTTTTTTTTTTCTCTCTCTCTCTCGCTCTCCCTCTGTCTGCTTACAGACAATGCAATGAATGTATTGCATGTGGGGAGTGTTAGCACTGGATGCTTTTGTAGGTATCTGCATAGGTCCATGTGATGGTCTCTGCACCAATTGTAAGCCAGCATTTGCTAATTGCATACAGCCAGTTGTGTACTGATTGCAGTTCTCACTGTGATTTCAGGTCAGTGCTATAAAAGGGTATGTGGGATAGGCGTTGCCCTTTCAGATTGTGAGGGCGCGGACCATGCTGGTATGCTGTGGACAGTGTTCTGTGACTGTAAAGGTTAGTATCTCTCTCATGCTTCAGGCTGTGTTGTATATTCACAATTCTCCATTCCTCTCTCATGTTCCCTGTAGCAAGTGTGTATGCACATTGACTCCTACAACTATATATAGATATATATATATATATATATATATATATATATATATATATATATATATATATATATATACATATGCATACATATATCTATGTACTTTAACTGACCTTATTATCTACAGGCTGCCAACTAGCATGGCTGTTTCTTTTCACACACTACTATTATGGAAATCCAGTAGTTTTGACATTTATTTTCAATGACATGCTTTGTGTACTACACATCCTATATTTCCTTTACATTCATCCCTACTTTTACATGTTATATTTATTTTAGCACAGTGTTTTTGTATAAGAGTCATGGCTTAGTGGTAGGTTGTACAGACAAGTGTTTCCAAGGTCCTGGGTTCGGGACTGACAGTGGGAGTTTATTTTTCTTTTGAACTGAGTACAGGACCTGTCAATCACAGTGACTAAGGCACTTTTAAGCAGTTGTAACCGGGCTAGCGCTGGTTTGCGCAGAGCTCACGCATGCGCACTGGCAGTTAGCTCCGCACACACCCGGTTACAACCGCTTAATGGTGCTTACTCTGGCGCACACCCGCACTATTTTCTTTGAAAGAAAAGAAAATGGGGTTGATAGGAAAGTGGTGAAAAAGGGGTCACAAAGAGGGTAAGACAGTAGGGAAACAAGCTTGGGATGTGCAGGAGGGATGTAGGTAAGGCCCATAGCTGCCCATTTCTTCATCAGCAGCAGCTGTGCATATGTATGTAATTTGGTGTGACATTTGAAACCTTCCACCCCTGAAAGAGGTGTCAGGACAACAATAATACTTGTTGTACAGCCAATTGTAATTGATAGGTTCCATGTCCAGCGGACATGTGTGCGGAATGGGCAGCTATGTATGGGGCATAATTTTTTTGTGGGTACAGAGTGCCCTTTTTTTATTTTTTGTGTTTTTTCAGGTAAGAGTGGTATGTCAGGTGAAGGAAGTCGGTTCAGCTGGGGAGGTAGGTTGGGTAGGTAAACAGACAAGACAAACAAGACGCATACAGGGGTGGTGTATGACATGTGTGGGGGGGTTACACAATTGACGGGGACGGAGGTTTGGATATCCAGAGCCCATGAGCCCACAGATGGCAACAGTGGAACTGATATCCCCACCCATAGGCAGTTGCCACTGTTCCTTCACTGCCCAGGATGGGGCTGTGTTGGGGGCTGTGTAGGCAGGGCAACAGGCATGCCTGTTAGTTGCGCCACCCATGCCTCGAGCTGGCGTAGGGGCTCAAGGACAGAGTCCCGAATCTCCCTACGCACCACAGTCCGGACGCTACGGAGGGTGAGTGGTGGATCTTCTCTGGCCACACTTGCAGAGGGGGGGCGAGCCCCATCCCCTGCAGCGCTTCCACCCGCAGGTGGCACAGGGCCACCGGAGGAGGGTCCAGACTCGGCACTAGTGCCAGGTGCACTCGCCAGCTGAGGTGGGAGAGGTGGGTCCGCTGGAACCCGCCTTCCCTGTCGCCCTATGTTTTGCATTATGTCATGACAGTTTGGGTTAGTGACATATAATACCATTCACAATTAGTTGTAACAGCATGCATTAGTATTCCCATTAACCAAACACCCAGATATTCACACCATTGAACAGCGTGCATAACACATGCATAATGTGAACAGAAATACACAGTCCAACAACATGCAGGGTTAATTGATGGCAACAGGCCATCAGGTGTGGATGTATGAACAGGGCAGATGCATCAACGGACATGCAAATATATATGACCCAACAGGACAAACGTCCAGGGGTGTTAATTGTGATTGCACATACCATTTTCACATGGAATGGGTTATATGTGGTTATAGGGTGGGGTAAAGAAAGTAATATTAACACCTTCGAATAACAATACATATGCTGTACATTTCTAATAGCTACAGTTATATACACACTACTGTTCTAACTACAGTTTCCTATATGATAACTATTTCACCTTGCTGATAGGACTGTTACTGCAACATCAATATACATTTTAGTGTTCTTTATACACATTCATATCTAGCTTTGTTCAGCTACATCATCTTGCTACTTTTGCTTTATATAGCTGTAGACAAGTGTGGATGTTTGGTATATCAGACAATCATCCTATCTGCGTATTTCAGACTGAGAGTAACATATCCAGATTTTGTGATACACATTCCACATGCAGCAACACTTTGAACATATTTCGCTGTTTGGTTTTGAATCTCACATGCATTTCATTCTGTCTTGACTGCAGTATACTTTATTCAGGGGTTATTACTACTGTATTGCTGGATTCATGACACTTTCTCACACTCTCTCACTTGCTTTCATTTTACTATTCAGGATGGTATTTCTAGGCTTTATTGACATGTTTTAACAGTAGTTATTACAATCCTTTCCAGCAGTCTCACTTCTGTCATGTTTCAGTATTTCCACAGGGATATATTTCACACATGTGATTTCATCATCTTCTGCAGCTATACTTTTCAGCCTGCTGCAGGTTGTGTACTATTTTCTTACAGGCAGGGCATTTTTATTTCAGAATATATGTCGGACAGTTTCATGTTTAGGTTACACTTACAGGCTGGAAACTCTTGTAATCAAGCAATACTTGCATACACTTTCACACTGTTACTTGCAGATTTTATTCCTTACTGACTACACTGCACTCTTTTGCTGACTGTCATACTTTTATATTTCTTTACAGTTACTGGTAGTGGATTACTGACCTGCCTGGTGGCGCAACCGCACCAGCCTATCGCCATAGGCTCTGCGGTTCACAGAACGGACACCTGCAGCTGTAATATAAATGAAGTAATATTGGAATACACATCTCCATAATATCAGCTAGTTTAATTTTTTACATACATAATTAAATGTTACTTAGTAGTGGGGCGTTGGGTGTTTGCCGGGCCTCCTGGATCCAAAGGTTCCGTTGGTCCTGCTTGCGTCTCTTCAGGTCCACATGGTGGTGACGGACCTGCTCACCAGTCCTTGGAATCCCTGTGGCACTGGTGAGATCATGAGCCAACCGGTCCCACGCCTCAGCCCTGTATGCTCCCCAGAGGACCTGGCCCTGCATGAGTTGGGCCTCATGATTGTGGACTAGGAGCCAGGCCATGTACCTGGACTCCTCAACACCCCACCTCTGTGCTCGAAAGCGACTACCCTCTCCTACTCCTGACATTCTGCCTGCAGGTCTGTTCTACAATCGTTTATGCTGTGTATTCCCACCTATGGGGCTTATATAGTCCGTTTTTCCCGCACATATCTGTGATTGGACATTTTGGAATTGTATCAACTTCAGTAAACCTGCATTGTCATGCTGTAGTTTGTCTTCATTCCTATATATTAGCTATTATTGCATTTCTAGGTACTGCTGTCATGGCTTAGTGGTTCTGTACCTTGAGTGTGGTGTATAGTATCCTGGGTTCGAACCTGGCCACTGCTTTTTATTTTTCATGACTGCCTAGACATGCTGAGGGGTGTGTCTGTGTAAAGGCAGTTTTGATACGGCTTGCTCAACGTTGCCCGTCGGTTTGCTTGTTTGCGCGGTGCGCAGCTCCGCACAAACGGGGTACGCTGGTTTAAGCCTCATTTGGCTATCGGCATGCATATTACGCTCAGCTCAGTTAGGGGCACATAGATATAGCATGTTAAACCACTGCTCAGCTACGGGCACTCATTTTGCACCAGTTAAACCACTGCTCATCTACGGGCAGATACACTCACCCTGTTAAACTGCAGCTCATCTATGGGCACATCTGACATTTTTTATTCTTTTGTTACCTCACATTTCTTCAATATGAATGGGCTATTTCATTACATTTTACATAAGTTGTGGTTTTATGTCTACATATTTGTCAGGGACTTGTTTCCTCCTTATTTTGCCAAAAAAAATGGTGCTGTGGGGGCTCAAACCATGAATGCCTGCTCTGCAGCCAGCATCTCTACCGCTATGCTATTGCTTCCTGGTTTATTTTGCATATTTAGTTTTTATATGCTTTCCCACTGACTGCTAACTGTAGCTGCGCTACGGGCACGCCCGCGCAAACGAGCGCACTCACGGTTAAACATCTTTACAATTTAAAAAAAAATTATAACGTTCATTTATATTTATTTTATGTTCATAGTCTGTGGGGGCATGTGTTGTGTTCTGTTTATTCACATTTCCATGGACTCTGTCATGGGTGTTTCCTTTGGGTACTTTTCCTCTTCTGGGGGCGTGTCCGCTTACAGGGCTCGGCCTACGGACACGCCCCCTACTGTCTTACACGGACCGTGTTGGCCTTCAGTGTGATTCAGCATGCTCTCATGAATATGCAGAGCATGCTGACATCACTCCGTTTAACTGCAGCCTCCGTGTAAGAGTTATAACTCTTACACGGAGGCTTCATGAATCCTGCCCATTACTTTTGTAACAATAAATATCACTGATTTATTTTCTGTAATTCCTCACTCAGCTGGAATGGAATGGGTTGAGGAAGCATTACTAGAAGCTAAAAAGTTTTCATTCAAAGACTTAAGAGTTTTAATTGAGTTATTGGATATAGTACAAAACAATAATTTTATATTATTTGAAGGTGAGTTTTTTAAGAAAATCAAAGGAGTTGCTATGGAGGCATGTTGTCCCTCCAGTTATGCTAATATAGTTTTAAATATTTGGGAGAAAAAAATACATTTTTAACTCATTGTATAAAGATTTTGGTGTATGTATAAGAGTTACCTAGATGATTTATGCCTTTTCTGGACTGACATAGAAGAACATTTGAAAGAATTTTTATTATATACAAATAAAACTACAGAATTTTTAAAATTGACTTATAATATTACAAGGGATTCAGTGGACTATTTATATAGGGTTCCTATTAGAACTCTAAATGCTTGAAATGTCAAATGTCATATTGTCGACACCATACGATCGACATTTCAAGAGTTCAAAGGTTAAACAAATTTCCCTTTTCTGCATTGAAGTGTGATCTCGGAGTTGGTATATTTAAGTAGGGGAGGTATGGAGGGTGTAGCCCCCCATGTGGGGGGTGCACCGTTAAGGTAAGTTTTTTTTTGTAATATTATATATTCAAACTTAAAGTTTGAATATATAATATAGGCCCTTTATATATTACAGTTTGTAAAGATTATGATAGAAAAGAATTTAAATCTAGGGTTTATAGAAATAGTACATTTTCTAACTCATATTTATTTTTTACTAGTGCCCATCTGTACAAACAAAAGAGAAGTATAATAAAAGGGCAATTTATTAGAATTTCGAGAATGACTTCAGATGAAGAAGAGTTCCTGAATTAATGTATTAAGCTGAAAAACATATTTTTGGAGAGAAGGTATTCCAACAACTTGATAGAAGAAGTCTTAAAAGAAGTAAAAGAAGGGAGAATAAATAGATTTGCCCCCATTTTAGGTATTGAGTCAAAAATTGACAATGTAAGGGTAATAGAAAAATGTACAAGAAATGAAGAAAGTAATTACACTAGGGCTTTTGAAAGCTATAACACCAAGAACAAACTGATAAAAATGACAAACACTGTAGACCGGACTGTCAGCAGCTAAATAAATGCATACAAATCAATGCACCAAGCTGTAAAAAAACTCATGCAAGCCAAAAATGGTTAGCGCTTTCATTTAATCCAATATTAAACTTCTTCAGACAACACATACAGTTCATCACTTCCTTTAAATAAGACCTAAAAGCATTTCATTGGCTAAGACAATTATTCAAAGTAGTTAAGACAATTATTTAAAGTGATACTTCCTTAAAAATAGTTTCAATGGAAATGTCACAATTTATAAGAAGATAAGACACCATCTCTACCATAATAAAGTTGAATTATAAATATATATACAACACATAAGTACATATTTCCTAAAATTCCTTGTAGTTTAAAATCTACTAAATATTTATTCATATACTTATATTAAAAAACCTTGCTATTCGATCTTTATAATTTCTTTCTTTCTAAAGCCCTTAATTTTAACACTGCAGAAATTGAGGTACATTCATTTTTACCTGGCCATGAGTCTGCTTGCAGCTACAACTGCCATTTTAATTCCTTTAATTCTAATTGCAGTCCCCATGGTTGTTTGTCATTTATAAGTACATGGTCAATGATAATAAAGTAAAACTTATGGCTTAGAAATTCCGTAATATCTTTAGATAAGGCATTATTTATATTGAATTTTCTTATGGCATATTCATGCTCATAAATTCTTTGGCTAATCTTTTTCTCTGTTTTTCCTATATAAAATGCAGTGCATGAACTGCAGTCTGCCAGGTAGACCACTGCTTTAGAGTTACAATTGTACTTTCCTTTTAACTCATACTTATCATTTCTTATAATGAAATTATCGGTTTCTCTTATTTTGTTACACCATGTACATGCACCACATTTAAGCATTCCACATTTGTTATTATATGCAATAGCTTGCCCTTTCTTTAACAAGTCATTAAATCTCAAGCCTTTATTATATACAATGTGTGGTTTGTCGCCTACATGTTGTCTAACAAAAGGGTCATCTAACAAGATGGTCCAGTTTTTCTAGAATATGGAAATTAAGAACTTATGATCCACACTAAAAGTAATAACTAAAGCTTTTGTATAGTCTGTCTGTTTTTTGACAGCATTATGTGTCACATTACTCTCATTTTTATCTTGCATAGGAGAAAGGGAAAATTCTTTCTCTATTGCTAAACTAATGAGCTGATCATTACTACTTAAAATGGGTTTAAAAACCTCTCATTCTTTTACTTTGTAGTTCTTGAACTAAATCATCAAGTCCCATGGGGACTACAATTAGAATTAAAGGAATTAAAATGGTAGCTGCAGCTGCAAGCAGACTCATGGGCAGGTATAAATGAAAGTACCTCATTTTCTGCAGTGTTAAAATTAAAGGCTTTAAAAGAAAGAAATTATAAAGATCGAATAGCAAGGTTTTAGTATAACTATATGAGTAAATATTTAGTAGATTTTGAACTATAAAGAATTTTAAGAAATATGTACTTATATGTTGTATATGTATTTATAATTCAACTTTATTATGGTAGAGATGGTGTCTTATGTTCTTATAAATAGTGCCAACTTTTCCACTGAAAATATTTTTAAGGAAGTGCACTTTAAATAATTGTCTTAACCACTTTAAATAATTGTCTTAGCCAATGAAATGTTTTAAGTCTTATTTAAAGGAAGTGATGAACTGTATGCGTTGTCTGAAGAAGTTTAATATTGAATTAAACAAAAGCACTAACCATTTTTGTCTCGCATGAGTTTTTTTACAGCTTGGTACATTGGGGCTTTTGTTTTGAATTATGATAGTGAAGCTTCAATAATTAAGAACATTATAGCAAAGAACTGGAAAATGTTTGCAGGGTTCTGAGATTTGGATATGATTTTAAACAGCCATTAACATTTACCTATAAAAGGGATAGAAATGTTAAAAATATTTTAGAAAAAAATCCCCCCAACAATAGAGAAGTTAATAGAAGAAGAGGGACCTATAAATGTGGCAAATATGCACAATGTCCCTACATAAAAAATGCAGACAAGGTATATATAGAGAGTAGGGATAAGGTTATTAATGGTAAACAGTTCTCAAATTGTGAAAGCAAAGGAATTGTTTATATTGTAGAATGTAAGAAGTGTTCTGCATTTTATGTAGGGAATATGGAGAGAGCCCTTATGTGATTGGTGGTACAATAAATGGTCCAGTGTTGGTTTATGCCCTTGGTGTGCTGCTTGTGCCTTATTCATTCAGAGATACAGACTATAAAATGAGAACAGCTATTTAAACATTTAATAGCAAAATAAACAAAAAAAGAACAACTGTTTTGTAAATCACTGCATAACATGACTGTAGAAAGAAAGAAGATAAATCTCACAAAAATAGTATCATTGCATATGCTGCACCTCAATAACATAGAATTATTGCATGTGTATAAAATGATAACAATCATAACTCAAGTCATTAGCTCCTTTAATAACATTCACTTTTATTTATCCAAAGTGTGGAAAGAATGAAAGACAAATATCAAAAAATGTAATAATTGTGTAGACATTACCTTAATGACATAGGGTTATTACACATGGAAAATATGAAAATAACTTTATAATCCAAGTAGTACTTTATTAGCTCTTGACAGCAAGATATGATGTGCTTGCAGTTACTCAACATGCTTTATCTTTGGTCTATATTGAATAATTTCCTTACTATCATAATATATATTTCATAATATTTACACAGTATTCATAATATATATGTATATAATTCATATTATATTTCATAATCTTTTCCTCACCTATCATATATAAAAGGGTTTTTCCTCTTTAATATCAACTTCAGAGGTATCTGTAACAAAGTCTCAGAGGTGAATGCCTGAATTTACTGGCACTTACCTGACATAATCATAACCACAGATACATAGCTAAAGCTGAAAATTCATGACAAAGAAGTGGTTCCCCCAAACTATAACATCCTTAGGCTTAGTAGTAAAGAGAAAAAAGCAGGCAGGGGTTGCCACCATGTACAAATGAATTCTCAACCTTTCACTTCATCCAACTACAGCCAAAGCTATAGGAATGCTGAAATCCTTATGGCTACTTTGAAAATATAAAACATAACTATTTTAGGAGTATATATCCCCCTCAAGAAATAGCAGTGAAACAACTAAGAAACTCCTTTCTTGGGTTTTTTCATCTATCTTCTAAGAAACTAACCTAATGGGACATTTAAATATTGATTGACTAACAGTAAAAAGTATATCCTTCAATAAAAATGATAATCTATGTGGATTTACTCAACTTACATCTACCCCAACAAAATGCATCAAAAACAACAACAAAACACCCTGGACTGGGTCTTCACAAATTTTCCAGAAAAAATTGTTTCTAATGGCTCCCTACCAGACAATCTAAGCGACCACCTACCTTTATTGTAAGTAGTGTCCATGCACCCCAAAAGCACTCTGCATCAATCAATCTCATAACACTATTAACTTTGATAAAGATACCTTTACTAGTACCTTAAAAATCAATTAATTAGCAAGTACTAATAGGCCTTCCCCTAGATGAAGGAATATACTTCTTCAATAACACTTTCCTAGATATATACAGCAAACACGCCCTCATTAAAAATAAAAGAGTTAAATTCAACCCAGCTACTTGGTTAACAAAACAAACAAAGCTACCAATGACAAATAGAGACAAAGCCTGTAGTCACTGTAAAAAAGGACAAAACAAAAACTCCAATCTCCAGATTTACAGACAGCTTAAAAATCAGGCCAAAAATAAATCAAATGAAATAAATGATCTTACTACACCAGTCAACAAAATACAGATCATAATAACCTTAACACATTCTGCCCATCAATAAATAAACTCATTCACCCTGAATGTACAACTCAATCAACTCCCACAATAATGAACTTCTTCGAAGTATAGCTAGCCAGTTCAATACTTTCTTCATTCAAACAGTTGCCTCACACTTAAGAAGAGACAACCTCTATTCTTATACAAGAGTCTGTTCAACAACCAAATGCAATATTGTTCAAACCTATATAAATCTTCTCCACCAAAAACCTTCTCCTCAAACTTAAGCCTACCACTAGATAACCTTCCTCCTGAACATATTAAACTAGCAGCAGATGCAGTAGCCAAGTAAGCATTCTTATTAATTGCTCCATCAAAGAGAACTATGTTCCTTTGCTGTGAAAGAAATCCTGTGTTTTGCCACTTCATAAATGTGTGCACTCCACAGACTTCACCAACTACTGTCTAATTGCTATCCTCTTTCTCCTAACTAAAATCTTAGAGAAATGCATCCATTATCAACTACTAAAATCTACACTGGAAAATTATTTACTTTCTCCTACCCAACATGGCTTCCACATGCATTACAGTACCAACACTGCACTTCTCAATTTCTGTATTAACCAGCACCATAACACCAGTAAACTAGTATCAACAGTATTCCTTGACCTGTTCAAAGCCTTTGATATGGTGTCCCATTCATAACTTCTTAACAGATTCTTCCCCCTTGAACTAGACAGCCCATCCCTGTCATGTTTCTCCAGTTACTTATCTGACAGACACCAGGCTGTTAACTGGACCACTGACATCCACAACTTACCTTCCAATAACTGTAGGGGTTCCTGAAGTTTCTATTCCAGGAACACTCCTATTTAATATATTTATTAATGACCTTCACGAATCAACACAAAACATCTCTATTGTAGAGCATGCAGGTTGTGAAGGCTGACAGCCTGGCTAGATAGAATTTTATAAATAATTCTATGTCATTGTAAATATTAATGTAATCCACAGGCTTGTTCTACAAATGTAAAGAGAATTATATGTTATGATTAAACTATATGTTGTACTGATCTTCAAAAATGTAACAACAGTGCACTCCGAAAGAAAGCTGATAAGTCAAGTGTTGTATGACTGTTTGATCTTAAGCTCAGAGACATGATGTCTGGGCCAGGAAATTCTTTCTATTTTCTTGATTTAAGAGATAATTACTAAGGTTTTACATATATAATGTCTTTTATTGCTGTGTCTTCCTGCAGGTGCATAATTACAAAAGGAAATGCAACTTTTGAGTTGCTGTTCGCATGGGAAACTAAATCAGAACTGTTAAGAATGATATAATCTGAAATGATTCAGCAGTGCTGTGTTATCAATTTAAGACTTTCCCAGAGAGAAAGATTGAGCATTTTGGCTTTTGTCTGAAGAACATCCACTCACCGGCACTTGCTTGCTCTGTATGTAAGTCGGATCTTACACTTTAGTATTTCTCTTAGGGATAGATAGAAATAGTAAGTTTAGTCTAGCTATTTTCTATATTTATGTCAGACTTCTTCTTTCTTCTTCTTCTTCTTTCAGCTTTTCCCAGTTAGGGGTCACCACAGTGGATCACCCATCCACTCATGATTGGCAGTAGAGTTTTACAGTGTTGAGTTGCCAGCCTGGTGCCCAACCTTCCATGGAAGGCACACACATGCACACATTCACATCTAGGGCCAATTTGGAGTGCCCAAACCACATACAGCATGTCTTTGGGATGTGGGAGGAAACCGGAGCACCCAGAGGAAACCCACGCGACCACAGGGAGGACATGCAGACTCTGAACAGAAGGCATCCCAGCTGAGGATTGAACCAGAGAACCTCTTGCTGTGAGGCAACAACTCTAACCGCTGCACCACTGTGGCCACCCTTTATGTCAGACTATTCTACAGTATTATTTTAAAGCATTTTCCTGAGATTTCTGAACTCTGTAATACCATTGTGTTGAAGTAATAAGATTTGTCTTGTGTTTTTATTATTTATTATTAAATATTTTTAAACCTTTCAACTATGGCTATTTTGTGTAAAGGTAATTTAAGCTCTTAGAGTACATTGCATGTATTTGGTGATATTGTCCAAGCCACTTCAATAGCTTTAGCCCTGGGTCACACTTACTATTTGGATAACAGTAATACTGCACATTAAAATTGGTCACCCTTTGTGAAGGGCCTTATTAGTAGCTGATATGAGTATTTGGTGGCAGTGATTACTACCTTATAGCTGGCAGGAGGGGGCATAGCTGGAAAACCTGTGCAAGCCTTCCCCAGGAGTATCTGTGTGTTTGTATATAAACCAAATCTCAAAGTGTGTGTCAGCTACTTGGGCAGGGACATGAAGTACTGGTTGGACAGAGAGGGTACTGGAGGTTTTGGCTGAGATCTGGACCCTATAGCTGTGCCAGTATGGGTCTTGGGGATCTGGAGAGAAATGAAGAAACCAGCCCCAGACTGACTGTGATCTCTGTGTGCTCTAAAGGAATTTGTAATTTACTGTGTGAGTACTTGATATCCTTCGCAATGCTCATGCCCCTCATTGGTGCTAGTGGTGAGGATTGAGGCTCCTTGATTACTGGGCAGGTGCACGGGCATCACACAGATATTTAAACATACATCTGTTCAACTAAAACTATTGAAAAGTTACAGCAACTTACACAGGAATCCCATCTCTCTGTAGAGGTCATCGCTGTAAAACTCCCAGCTTCTACTGAATCTCTAAAAAAACAAACTTTTCCTCTTTATTCCTAAAACATTCAAAGAGAACAAACACAACTTCACCATAATGCCTTCCAGTAACACTGCAACTGAAATGGTTTCACACTCCAAGCTGCTAGGAATAGTAATTGATGGAAATATGAAATTTGATCTACATATAAAAGAAATAGTAAAAAAAATACACCAAAAACTTGATCTCCTGAATAAAATCAACACATTTTTACCAAAAGAAGCAAAACTATGTATAGCCACAGCATACCTACTTACAACCTTTCTGTATGTGGACCCCATACTTATCAATCTACAAACCACATAACTGAACTACTAGAACAGTGCTATAACAAAACCACAAAATTCACAGCTAACCTACAATACAGGTCACACCATTTCTTAGTCCTAAAAAGGCTCCTATGGTTAGAATTCCCTCACCGGTTTGTCTTATGCTTATCTGGATATCACACACACACACACACACACACACACACACACACACACACACACACACACACACACACACACACACACACACACACACACGCACACACACACATGCTAATACACCCAGAAAAAATGTCCATGCATAGCCAATATTCTTACTCAGTATATTCCAATTAGAAAACTATGGTCAAGGGATAAAGATTTACTAAGTGTGACCAAATCAACTGAGTAGGAGACCTACCCCGAGATGTAAACAAGGAAAAGTGGGCAAAAATGGGAATAACAGAGATGGTGTCCAATAATTTAGGAGGGAATTGTCACATTTTAATAGGGCTATGGTATTAGAATATAATAAAAACACAAAATAGGTTGAAGATGGAATTTAAAAAAAATGGAACATTTTAAGTATTTGTGACCCAAGGTTAGAATTTATTTAACAGAGTCTCATGTTTGTATAGAAAACTAACAATTTGAAAAACCTATTACAGGCGAAAAATTAAAAGGACAAGTTAAAATTATAAAAAGGGGTACTTAGAGGCACTACAAAATGTGGGTTTTGTAAATTTTTTCCTATATTAATGGTATTGACAAAATAAATTTGTAATTTTTTTGGATGGTTATTATGATATTTGGTTTAAAAATGGGAATCGTATTAGTAAGGGAGTGGTATAGTTGGTAGTTTGTTCAAATTGTTCTTGTTTCTATGTAGGAAAAACAGAAAGGGCTCTTAATAAAAGAATTTATGAACATTGCTTTGATATAGAGAAAAAAGCTCAATAATGCCTTATATAGGCATTCACTATCCTGTAATGGGTTCACTATTTTTTTATTTGGTATCTTAGAATTAGTTTTACTAGATCGCAGAGGGAGTCATTGGGAAACACTTTAGAATATCAGGAATTATTGTGGCAAATCTGCACAGATGCCAGGTCTCATCCAAAGATGTGCTGCTAAGTTATAATTCATAAGTCTAAATTATTTATATGTATTTTAATGGTCATATTTAATATAGTTACATCATTGTTCATTTCTTTGTCACTGTATTCACATTATTAGTATTTTATTAACATTTATGAATTATTTCACTTGAGGCTGATGCTTGCTTATATTTTGGGGCACATTTTGTCTCTTTAAGAGTTTAAGTGATTGATTTTTACTTTATATATATATATATATATATATATATATGTGTGTACAGCCTTTAATGGAACAATAGAGTTGGTTCTGATGAAGTCCTACAAAGGGACAAAAGCGCTTAACCTTTTTTTCAACAGTATTTTAGACTTGGTATATATTTTTTTGGATTGGTGTCTCATAAAGCCAATGGTTTTATTCAGTAGTTATGACTTTGTCAGTACTGTGTGGTCAACCCTTTTGTGAAATGTCAATCAATAATAAATGCAGTTCCTTCATTAGAAAGATTTGATTAAATATGTACCAAGCAATTTTACAGCATAGAGGTACTCAGTTATCTCCACAAACTGTTAGGTTCCCATACTTAGGTTAAGGTTGAATTAAATAACCCCCAAATAAATTGTATGACAAGTATTGTATGGTAATCAAATATTGCCATTGTTTATTTATACCTTTACAGCCACCTGTTCTATTCACAGAGTCCTATAAACACTGATGTTAATGCTGCAGTCTTTAAACAAGAAAAGTAAGTGAAAAATAAGGCAGAATGCTTCAGTCTGACATTAAATCAATCTGTGTTATATTTTCCATGGTTTGTAGTCAAACAGAATATTTTTTAAAAACAGATTTCCAGTCCAGTTGGAGCAAGTACAGATCAACAAGAGTCATGTTAAAAACTATTACTGTCAGTATAGCATGCAAGCATTGTCATCACTGTGAATCTCTGCTTCACCTGCATCTGAGGAGTAGATGTTAATCCTTTACTTAGTCATTTGCAGATCGAACAAGGACTGTCAACTCCATTAAATCCAGAAAACACATTATACCTTGTATAATGTGATCGGTGACAGTCTTGCAATAGGCTGACATATTACTCACCAGGTGCCCTGTGCAGAGTAGTGTGATTTGAAGACCAACAAAAGAATTTAGCAGATTCACTCCACATGATTGACATGGACTTGACTGATCCTCAGAAGCCTGCAGCATTAAAAGACTGAACACCATAACATCAAAAGCTTTTGTCCATAGGAAATCATTGCCAATGCAATTAATTGTATGCCAGCAATGATCCACTTTTATAGGGAGATATCTTTCTTCTTTGAGTTGGTATTACACCGGAGTTGGATACGTTTGAGGGGTGTGGGGTGATTTCCCCCAACAATGGGGGTTGCAAGGAAGCCCCCGCCCCCTGCAAAAAACAAGAAAAAAGGATTTTTCCTTTTTTGGTTTTTGGACAATTTTTTCTTTCTTTTGAAATGGCAACTTTCAGGAAGTTGGCATTTCATACTAGAACCTGATTCAGCACCTGTGTATGAAGGAGAACTCACTGACAATGTCTGTTTCTCACTCTGCAGCATTTTTTCTAAATAATTGTAATGTATCACTTGCTCATTACCTCATAAGTGTAGGTCAAACCATACATGAACTCTTTGACTATGGTGTCAGAAGAGTCTTGCTCTGCCAAATCTTGAACTCCATCAAATTTTATTTGCTTTCTTGGCTTCCATAAATTTTGCTTAACCTTTTCCTTTAGATAACATCTAAAACAGAACCACAATGGGGTGCAGTTTAGCTGCCTTATTGGACTGAAAGATTTGTGCACCTTTTCAGTTCACTGTATCACGTTTTGGAAGATGAGTCCATTTTACCCAGCTCTTTATGAGTAAATGCTTTGGACTGCCTCACCCTTCTTTTCAGGCACACCTGTATTCTTCCAATACACTTATACTTCATTATCTGTTATAGCCTTTCTTCTAGCAATTCATATTTAGCTAATTTTGTAAATGTTAAGTTTAAATACTTATTGTTCTGTTATAATCACCTGTATAATATTGGAATGATCAGCAAAAACTATTTCAAATTCTTATTGCTTTTAGTAGCTGCCAGAGGATATTGATTGAGTTTACTGTACATACTGTTTGCCCTATGAAAAATGCTAGCTAGTGAATAAAATTTTACCTCATGTCATCTCATCATTGTTAGTTGCTGCAGAAGCATTCAAGGGTTTTCCTGTTGTCTGTAGCTTGGCTGGCCTATCCTGTCAAGCTGGTCTAGAATTACTCATCCATTTTTGTTTTTTTGTTTTTTTTTTTTAGTTCTTTCTTTTCTTATGAGTCACAACAAATGTACAACATATATTTTCCAAATGGCTTTCAGTTAGAAAAAACAAACCTAATCACAAAAATACCTTCATGAACTAGGATTTTAACATCACAGGTTTTAATTTTAGCTTGCCTTTACCAAAAATTTTCAACCTGTATGGAGTTTTGAACTCTGCCATTATCTGGGTGGCTTGCATAGTGTGAGCAAGTTTTGTAAGCATTGCTATTTTCTTGGTAGGTTTCTCCAGCTGGACTGATAAATAGTCCTTCTTGTCAATATGAGACATTCAGTCACCATGTCCATAGGAATTATAATAATTATGATAAATGCCCTTACCTCACTGTATTCCAAGAAGACTATGATTCTCATTACAAACTCTTGAGTTAGGCTTACTGCTGGACTATTACCTTTTCGTTTTCGGGTTGCATGGATTGTATTATCATCCCACTAAAACTTCGGGAGTGCATTCAAGACAGATGATGCCTAATAGTCTGCTGCTATCTTTGTACATCTCTCAGTTGTTATTTCTGTCCATTGCTTAGAAAATGGACTCAGTGAATACTTGCTTCTCTCCTATATAGAAACTTAATCAAGGGAACATTTTGGCTTTAAATGGCATCTTAAATGGTATGATGTCTAATGTTAGTAAGCATGCCACACTTTCTTCCCTGATCACCTCTTTCTTCTCTGTGTGCTCAGTATAGATGACCCTTGTACATTTAAATGACGTATTTCAGATTATATACATTCAAAACTCATATGATTCTTTGAGAACATGTGAGCAACTGCAAGAATCTGCTGGAGTGAATTCCAATTACTTTTGTTCAGTTTTGAGTATTTACCCAAACAAATTTTTTGTGGATTATATCATTACTCTTTGAAAATTTATATATATACTCTTGTTTGTTTCTTTGCTTTTTGCTGTTTATATTATTATACTTTGTAAATCTGTATTCTATATCATTAGATCATTAGATTGTTTGTTGTTTTAACATTGGAGCTTTTCTCCCCGGGCCTCCACTGAAAATGGGCTCTCCATGACCCAATGGACTTTCCTGGTAAACAGATGTCAATAAATAAATAAATAACCAAATAAATAAATAAAATAAAACAAAACAAAGAAAAGGGAAAATAGGTGGTAAAACCAAACCTATAAACTCAATGTCTTTTATCTTGTGTGAGTATAGTTAGAACTATAAACCCTTAATTGAAGCATTCTGTGGAAAGGCATACAAAGGAAACAATGAAGTAAATACTAAAATGTCACATTTACTGTTTTTGGAAAGCCAAACAAAAGACTGATGGGTAAAAAATAAAATAAGCTACAGAATAAATAAGAGGGCTTCTGGGATAAATGCACACAAAAGCTAAATATAGTATCTATTTAAGAGAACACTAATTTAGTTTGGAATTACTCTTGATTGCCTTACAAAGCTGAAATACTCCAAGCCAACAATCTATTTCTAGACCTGTCGAAGGCCTTTGATGTGGTCAACCATAAATTATTCATCCATTCCCTAAAATCCATCTCCCTAGATAACCGTGCTATTCAGTGGTTCCTATCCTATCTGAATGGCAGACAACAGGCTGTATTATGGCAGGGTAAACTGTCCACCCTATTACCTCTCACCCTTGGTGTTCCTCAGGGCTCTATTCTAGGTCCTCTACTATTTTCTATCTTCATCAACAATCTTCATACTGCCATCCCTGATGCAACCTGCATTCAATATGCAGACAATTCTACCCTGATCTGTACGGCCTCCTCCCCTTTAGACCTGCAAACCTTAACACAAAACACATTTAACACAGTTGAAAATTGGCTCTCTAATCACCGTCTGTTGTTAAATCCCAACAAAACTAAACTGCTCCTCTTTACCCCCACCAGTAGATCCACCCCATTGTCCTTCTCCATAACATCCAACATCTCTTCAGATGACCATACTAAGCTTTTAGGAGTAATAGTGGACAATAATCTCAAATCTGATCTGCATATCAATAAAACTATAAAAAACATTAATAAGAAGTTTTGCTCATTATATAGAAGTAATCCTTTTCTAACTCCATTAGCTAGGACTGCAATCACCCACTCACACCTACTCTCTCTACTCTTTTGAGCAAAACAGAACTTAGTCACTGTTACAACCATATTGCCAGATTTGCCATAGGCTCAACATAGAGGGCACATCACTGTCAAAACCTCAGTCTTCTCGGGTGGCTAGAGATGCTTAGCCACCATCTGTTCAATCAGCTTATAGTAGCACACAAACTTCTCTACCATCCTGAAAATACTCTGGCACTCAAAAATATCATAAAGCCATACAGTAATTCAAGGCAACTATGATCATCCAATAAACTGTTGGTCCAAATCCACAAAGCCATTAACTCAGCCGGTGACTCCCTGTTTGTCAACGTCGTTGGTAAAACTTGGATTCACTTCCATCTAACCTTACCCTCGAACCTTCTTTAAGTCTCTTCAAAAAAGGTCGCAAACAGTATTTTAAAGAGCACTGGCTTTGTCCCTGTACTAACGCTGATTAATCACAACTTATTCAATGCCTTATTTAAATTAATATTGTATGCATCTCTTGCTCATAATAGCTTGCTGCAACCTGTTGTTTTTGTATACTATTTCACACTTGTGAGTACCTACTAGAGGGCTTTGTAAATAATTTTGACTCATATCTGTTATGTTCTGTCTGTGTTATCTGGAGCTTTTCTCCCTGGGCCTCCTCTGAAAATGGACATATATCCAGTCGGACTATCCCAGTCAACAAATGTAAAATAAATTAATAAATATTCTCTGCCCCTGATTCACAGCAAAGGACTGCCACCTGCTTGAAGAGCTGTTAAATCTTTGGATCTCTGCTGATTTCTTTTTGGCCTGGAGTATAGCTGTTATGTTTTGAAATTTAAAAGCTAATGCTTTAAAATTGCTCTGACAAATGGTCCATATAGTATAATCGGTCATTATAAATCCACACTTTATCTAGCAGGTGCAGTAACTAGAACAAAATATTGTTTGCGTCATAACATACAAAGAAGGCAGAGTCATATCTTGTGTTCTATAGAAAATTCACTGCTGGGCAGTTCATTCTTAATTTCAGATTACATTTGATTGTTCTTCTTCCATGCTGAACCATCTCTAGATACTTCCCTGTCATCATACTACTAAGGGCCAAGAACCTACTACAGCACGTTTTAGGTGCATTCCTGAGCTAGCTAGAAAAGGTAACTATGCTACTTACCTCGTTGATGTTCATTAGTATGGCTCATTTAGCTGACTGCACTGAACAGAAATTATCTCACTGTTTAACAGCTTGCATTTAGCAGAGTAGCTGCCTCAGGAAACTCATGTGCTTCTAGTCTACACTTACCAGTGTGATGTTTTACAGTCAGCAAGCACATTTAAGTTTTTTCTCTTGTCAGCGCTTTCAGCCTTTTATGTTCAATGTGCCTGGTGTCATTATGTGTCATACTGCACTGAAGGTACTCAAACCATATATAATGGCCTTTGCTATTTTAGAACACTAAGTGGTACCTATCAAAAAAGCACAGGAGGTTTTCATAATATGCTATTCACTGATGATGTTACTATTATAGCAGTATTCTTGAGCAAAAGTTGGCACAAAATCTCAAAAATAAACAAAATATAAATAAGAACATATACTTTGGTTGCCACTGCCTAATACATTGCTTTTCTTCTTCTCAAATCCCTTCTATCCCTTAGGCACTATTTGTCTAATTTCTTACCTGTCTCAAAGCAGGTAGACACCTATAGTCAGCCTTAATTTTTAACCCTTGTCTACTAGTTAAGTACTTTTTTTTCTCCTGGAAATCTGCTTTCTTGAAGGGCTGTGAGCTGGCATGACAGTGAGAGAGCATTTTATGCGCTACCTAAGCTTTGCTAACGGGTTTCTCAGTAGCAGTGACAGATAGGTCAAATCCTACTCTGTGCCAATGCTCTCAATAGTGCTTTTTAACTTCTTTCTTTTTTTAAAGCACTCTGCCTGATGTGACAGCTTTCAGATGGTTTGATCTGGAGGTTTGCAGAAAAATGGCCATGAAAGAAACCTAAGGATAAACTACTGCAGGTATATGGCAAACTGGTAATGAAAGGAAAGTACACCATGTAACAAGTACTGTGATAAAATAAATCAGCGGTGCCTGCTGCAGTGAAAACTCTGTGTGACAGCTACAGCATTATTTTATTTTAAATTGCTTCATTGCTGGTAATATATGCTGCATTTCTTTTCCCAAATGAGTCTGTATTAAATCCTTTTCTCACATTTAAATTGATAAAATGACCAGATATTTTAGTACCACTGCTACTAGGTCTCCAGCTGCAAATTAATATTAATCGTACTTTGGGAAGCTGCTATATTAATCAGTAGGTGATCAAACAGAGTAAAGAATGAAGATGAAAACTGACTAAGCAAGTCTAGGCAAAAGGTTTGTCCTTTGTTTTACTTTAGAGAAATTGTACCCCCAAGGGCACAGAAAGGGGTATAAATATAAACATATTTTTCATAGATAAAACATTTTATCACAGCTACATGCCTACACTTCAGCTACATCTGAATCCAGAAATTCTTTAAATGATAATCTAAGTGTTTAACAAAGCTGTATTGGACTCTTGAAAATAAAAACATATTCATGTCTAGTTTTGCAGTCTCAGATGACAAGCTGTAGTTTAATTTAACTAACTTTTAACTTTAGCAAAGTTGTACTTCTTAAAATATGAATGTTCAAAGAGCAATACACAGGAAGTATTTTTAATTGGCTCAGAAGAAGAATGGGTTCTGTTTTAGGCATGTGATAGTACTAGCCTCTAATAAAATTAAGTTGACCAATAAAAGGCTTGAGCTATGATAAACACATATGTTTTTTCCATATTCTTTGATTTGCATAATTTTTATACTTCTGTATTTAGAATCATACTGCTTGTGTTACTGCATAACAACTCAGCATTGGAGGCAAAGAGGGTGACAATATGAAGTCATACAGCAGCAAAACCAGTGTGCCAATGTAATGGTATAACATGAACTGACAGTGCCAGTAACCTACATATAAACAACAGCATGGCTGTTAGAAGGCTGGTCAGAGGGTGTACGTTTGCATACACTGGACTCCATGTTTTTCTAGCATGTGTAGAACATGTAACACTGTTAAAATGACCCTTGGAAAGCCTCCCAGTGGAGAGGTCCCATCCCCAATATATGCCGAGTGCAAGTAAGCATGTTATCTGGAAAACTGAGCATAAAGAAATTGTGCTTTTAACTTGTCACCACTCTCCCCTGCTACTATGTGATTACATCACCTCCACGGCCCCATTTTCTTGCTCCTTGTGGAAACATACTTAGGACTAGAAAAGATGGGTGATTTAGTAGATGGTTAATGGGCTTATACAGTCATCCTGCATTAGATGGTAATAACAAAATACTATAGAAACAATGCGCTATTATATCATAGTTTATCTTTAAAGTGAAAAGAAGACTGACAATTCTTTTTAACCAGTCACATAATATGACATGAAAGGACAGCTCAGTCTTAATAGTGCAGTTTGTTTTCATTCATTTCCGAACCCACTTATTCTGGTAAGTCTCTTGTTCCAGCAGTAGTCTGCATCTCATCGTGGAGGTGCCACATACAAATATATAATCATTCCAGTGTGTCCTGGACCTATCCTGGTGTGCTCTCCTGATGGAATTTGCCTGGCACAACCTGTGGGGGACATATCCAGATATAATCATCACAAGATATTCAAAACACATTATCTGACTCCAACCAACATGAGTGAACCATGGCTTGACTCCATGTAATCAGATGGAATCATCACAAGATATTCAAAACACATTATCTGACTCCAGCCAACATGAGCAAACCATGGCAAGACTCCATGTAACCAGATGGAATTATCACAAGATATTCAAAACACATTATCTGACTCCAGCCAACATGAGCAAACCATGGCAAGACTCCATGTAATCAGATGGAATCATCACAAGATATTCAAAACACATTATCTGACTCCAGCCAACATGAGTGAACCATGGAAAGGCTCCATGTAACCAGATGAAATCATCACAAGATACTCAAAACACATTATCTGGCTCCAACCAACATTAGCAAACCATGGCAAGACTCCATGTAACCAGATGGAATGATCATAAGATATTCAAAACACATTATCTGACTCCAGCCAACATGAGCAAACCATGGCAAGACTCCATGTAACCAGATGGAATGATCACAAGATATTCAAAACACATTATCTGACTCCAGCCAACATGAGCAAACCATGGCAAGACTCCATGTAACCAGATGGAATCATCGCAAGATATTCAAAACACATTATCTGACTCCAGCCAACATGAGCAAACCATGGCAAGACTCCATGCAACCAGATGGAATGATCACAAGATATTCAAAACACATTATCTGACTACAGCCAACATGAGCAAACCATGGCAAGACTCCATGTAATCAGATGGAATCATCACAACATATTCAAAACACATTATCTGACTCCAGCCAACATGAGTGAACCATGGCAAGACTCCATGTAACCAGATGGAATGATCACAAGATACTCAAAACACATTATCTGACTCCAACCAACATGAGCAAACCATGGCAAGACTCCATGATCCTCAATGATGCTCTCTGAATGCAGAACTCTTCACTTACATGGGAGTGAGCACAGCTACCTTGGCAATCAAATGCATTTCTGCTCCTTGCATTTGTGAGCTCATCCTTTTAGTCTACTCAAATCTCTTCACTGCAGGTGAAGATACTGGCATACACTGACTAGTAAATTCCTTTCAGTCACTACTCAAAACTTCTGACCACAGGTGAGGATAGGGGCCTTGCCTGATTGGTAAATAAAGTGATTTGATCTAAAGCTCCATTCTTATTTCACCACCATGGCCTGTTAAAATGCCAGCTCTACTGCTACCTCTGCCTCCATCCACTGGTTGATCTCCCTATCTTCTCTGCCACCTTTTATGCATGAAGCCATGACACTTAATGTACTACACCTAAGGTATCTAACCTCCCATCACCTGCAGAGAAAAATGAGGGCATTGATGTTTATCCCAACAACTTCTCAGTAAGCGTATTCCACTCTAATATATATGCATGGCTCTGCAGTGTAGAGGATGGAATTCTGTGACCCATATGACTGGGTTTTGATTAGTGGGCCTGGCATTTGGGAGATAATGTGGGAGCAGGAGGAGTAAAGGGGTGTGTTCCACTCACCTCTCCCAGTGTCAGTGGGGAGGGATGTGGATACTCAGGGCAAACAGGGAGGTGTGATTTCCCTAGCAAAGACTGAGAGACCACCATTCATACTTCAGGGTTGTGAGAATGGTGGAACTGAGGGGGTGCTGTTTACTGCAGCCCAGTGCATGTCCCCTTCCTCCATTGTATTACCATGTGTGTGCACAGGTTTAGGGCAGCATGAAAAAATCTCAAACCACCCCTGACAACAGCCTGAATGATGACTCCTTGAAACTGACCCTCTAACTAGTAATGGAGAAAAAAATAAGCCAAATTTGCCAAAAGGGGGTTAATGATCAAAAGACACTGGAGATAAAATGAGACACAAAAATAAACTCACTATAGTACATGCTGAAGATCACAGTCACTTGAGTCTAACAGGACAATGTCATTTGCAAATTACAAAGATGCAATATTCACATCCCACAGACAAGATACTCTCCAAACCTTGATATACTGTCCTTGTAAATTACAAACAGGAGGGGAGATAAGGCACTGCCTTAATGGAGTCTTATACCCATTTGGCATATACTTGACCTAACAGTGGGATGCAAGCACAACTGTCACTCTTTTCTGTGCAAAGACAGATTGGCTAGTGGCAGTGATTCTGCGATCCCTTAATGTTGTAATATCTCCCAGAAGATATACTTAGGTAGACAGTGATATGCCTTCTCCAGTGTGACAAGACACACACATAGACTATATTATCAAACTAACCACCTTTCATCTGTGAAAGGACAAGGAATTGATTCCCTATATCGTGGCCATTATGGAACTTACACTGTTTCATAACTGCACAAAGTTTCCTTTTCAGGATACTGCTATATGCCTTCACAGACAATGTGGTAACTCTATGACTGGAACCCCCCTTTTCTGAAAATGGGAACTGCAATCCCATTCTGGAAGTCCAGTGGCATGTCCCTAACATTCCACACTAAACTGAAAAAAATTATTAAGCATAACAAGCTTGCAATGTGTTGTGCCTTTAATATTTCCAGCTGAATCTTATCCATGTCTGTAGCCTGCCAAAGTGGAAATGTTTAATCACTGCAGTGATCTTGTCTAATTAAATATGTCCAGTTACACTGTCAGTCCTGGCACTGTTCACCAGATTTAAAATTTCCTGAAAGTCCTCCTTCCACTTCCTGCAATGTCACAAGTAGAGGCCAGTGTTTCTCCATTGTTGCTGAGCACAGTCACAGCAATATCTCACCTTCACCCCTTGAAACCCTGCCAGAACTACTTGGTATTGGAATTATCATGCAGCTATAAAGCCTTTGGTCTGCAAGGTGCTCCACATTGAGGATTGCCATTGTAGCTGCTGTCGACAATCAGTGTACAGAAACATTCTTTGGGACTCTAAAAATAATTCTTCATGGCCTCACCAAACTCTTACACAACAGGGCCTTCACTTCAGCAACTAGTACAATACTGCTTTGCTGCCTTGTTTTTCTCCTTTCTTTGTCTCTGATGTCCAAGGTTACTACTATAAGAAGCTAAAAACACCTTTGTATCTCAGTTCTTTAATGCTACCTCAATTACTGGAAGTCTTGAACAGTGTCCATTCAGGGTATATACCCTTATCCTTCCCAGCTGTAAGAGAGAATTTCTTCTGGAAGTGGCAGTTGAATTCACCATGCACAAAATCATTATCTAAGCACTCTTAGGATACCTACATGACATGTTTGGATTTTTCATATCTGTTCAGCCACACACCTTGCCATCTGACCTGGTGACCAGTTGACAGATCCACATTTCTTTTGAACTCTGTGTTAATAATATAGTTCTTCAGAAATGGTGAGGTGACTGCAAAGCCAATCACTTGACCTTGAGCTCAAGTTGCTATGATACCATACACACTTATGAGCATCCTTGTATTTAGACATGGTACCTGCTATGGACAGTCCTTGACTGACACAGAAATCCTAAAACAATCCATGGTAAGAATCAAAAAGCATTTCCTCTGTTACACACACACACACACACACACACACACACACACACACACACACACACACACACACACACACACACACACACATATACATACACACACTGAGCTACAGAATCTGTAGGATGCATCAAATTAGTTACCAAAGTGACAGTCTCTAAGAGGGCCAAACACTCCAAATACTTATTAGCTACATATGTAAAACATATAGAGAGCTTTTTTTCTTTTTTTTTTTGTCAACTAATAGTCACATTGAGATGAACCTGTTATTTGCTAGTACAGTCTCCAAATGACCAGCACACAGCTGGCAGCTTGTGAGTAATAGCACCTCTTCTGAAGGTCAGCTCCATAGTAAGAGAGAAAGACCATCTCCAGATAAGAAGTCTGATTCCATAGTCAGTGCTATATGTAGAGGTAAGACCAACTAAACCAAACTGGTACTTTTCAGCCTCTCACACAAGCTCTAACTCCTTCCTAAACAGAAAGATGACATCCCATATCTCAAAAGCCAGTCTCCAGTTTAAACATCTAGTCTGCCATAATGCATGCCAGTCCTTACTGCCAACTAACTAGCATTGCATCTAACCTCCAATCCTTAGTTTGTTAGGGGTGATCTAATACAGAAACTCAGCACAAGTCTCTCAGACAGAGCACTGGCCAGGCTACATGAATTGCCAGTAAACACAACCCTCAGGATTGGCTCAAGGAATGGGCTCCACTATTCCTGTTATGCATAAGATTTTGGATTCATTAAATGAATCCTCACTCTCACCTTCTTACTCATCATCACCCCATGGGAAGCCTTGCTGCTATTTAAAACCCTGGTACTCACAGGGCTGGCATGTCTTACACTTTCATTGGTGCACTGGTCGTAATCTTGTGTAACTTCATAATAATGTTCTTTCTGCCTCAGTGCTGAGTTGCTATGTAGCTGAACAAGAGAATGAATAAAGAGAGGTGAAATTAAGTAAACCCTTTGTACTGATTCTAGCCCCATTTCCTTTTTACCAAAGAACATGACATATAGTTGTAGACAATAAAGCACAATATATTTTTTGGTGAGCTGTTGTATCTTAAGAGTGTCATTCTTCAAAATGGCTAGTAGAACATAACATTAATAACATTATAACAAGATTCCCAAGGAGCTTCACTTTTGTCTTGCAATGTTCATTTCTGAGGAAGATAAGTTACTTGATAAGTTACTTAATTATAATAAAACAGTGCATTTGTAAATGAGTATATACACTTATTTGGATGTATTTCTGTAACCCATGTCTGGTCTTCTCTACATGCATGCCAATAAAATACCATTCCATAGCTATTGGTTAATTAAAATAGCTAATTCAGATTATAATGCACTGTATTCACTCGATCCAATAAATAGGTATACAAGGCTACTTCATTAAGAAACACTTCTAAATGAAAGCAGGAAAGGATGACATTTATACATACAAATCACTACATGCGTAATTGTTTGTATATGTATACTGCTCAGAAATATAACAGCAGAAATCACACTCATTGAAAAGTTGCTGGAGGGTTTCACTCTGTAAAACACTGCTGGGGTTCTTCAGAAAAGCTCCAAAGAATAAAGCTTTAAGGCAAATTTGGGTTTCATGAATTTCTAAAATCAAAATTTTTTAAAGTCTACTTTTGTGTAAGCATTTTGTGACTGCTCACCATTTCCTGCTGTTCTTATCAGAGGGTCAGGTAGCATTAGTAGCAGTGGCTGTACATTGACACAGCTGTGTTCTGGTAATTTCATGCTTTCATAGGCCTCTAATTGCTCTCTAATTGCTAAGTTGATTTCCCAGTTGCTGAAACTGCCTGCAAAAAGCAACTGTGCATTCTTAATATTGAACCTGAAAGGCCATAACTAATTTTCCAGTTCTTGTTTCATAAGAATAAAAGACGTTTCCCCCCCCCAAAAGCCTTACTACTTTTTAAAATGGAATTTATTTGTTTTAAGAAGACAATTTTCCAAAGCTGTGCATTAAATGCAAGCAGTAGTAATAGTAATGATGCTGACACATGCACTGACTTCTGAAAAAAAATTACAATTCATTAAGCTGCCAGGTTAACATTAATATAAGAATGAAATATGTGTGTGTGTGTGTGAGAGAGTGTGTATGTATGTGTGTGTGTGTGTGTGTGTGTGTGTGTGTGTGTGTGTGTGTGTGTGTGTGTGTGTGTGTGTGTGTGTGTGTGTGTGTGTTTGTGTGTGTGTGTGTGTATGTGTGTGTATGTGTGTGTGTGTGTGTGTGTGTGTGTGTGTGTGTGTGTGTGTGTGTGTGTGTGTGAGTATGTATGTGTGTGTGTGTGTGTGTGTGTGTGTGTGTGTGTGTGTGTGTGAGTGCGTGTGTGTATATGTGTGTGCGTGTGTGTGTGTGTGTGTGAGTCTGTATGTGTGTGTGTGTGTGTGTGTGAGTGTGTGTGCTTGTGTGTGTGTGTGTGTGTGTGTGTGTGTGTGTGTGTGTGTGTGTGTGTGTGTGTGTGTGTGTGTGTGTGTGTGTGTGTTTGGGAAGGGGGTTCTTGTGACTTGAAGAGAAACTATTGCAGCTTCTTTCCAGTGAAAAGTTGTCTATTTTAGCTGGTGCACTGACACTTGAAACCAGTAGCTGGAACAGTAATGCCAGATGGCAGAGGAGTAAGTGATGATGATGATGGAACAGTATAGTAAGATGAACATTCTGTCTCAGATAAGGAAGCAAAACACCAACTCTCTGAGTAGGGCAGCATTTGCTTTCATGTTGTACCCAGAAGGCAGAATGTGACATAAGTCTTGCAGGAAAAAAATCCAAAGCAAAATATTTTTAATCACATTTCAAAGGAATTTGGCACACCTGTACCTTACCCATGAAATGTGCAGGCATAAAGAGAGCATAATGAATGCAGCTTGGATACACATGCCATAATGTGAGGGACAAAGAAGCCCTGTGATGATTTATGCATCTTTGCCAAGGGGCTTGAGACATACCTTAATAGATTGTAACAGCATTTAATTCTGTTAAGAGAAAACCAAAGGGTTTAACCACAAGGCTTTTTTCTGGCCAGCTGATTGGGGATTGGCTGTCCAGCCACATACTGATTTTAATCCCTTTCCCCTTCTTTCCAAGTCTTGTCTTCCATCTTCAGTATTGCAGTTAAGACCTACCTATATCAAAAAAAAAAAAAAAAAAACCTACCCATATCATCATTTATAAAAAACAAAAAAGCGAGCTGGCTGCATTTACTTCACAAAAAACTATTTATTGTAAGCACTTTCATCGAGGCACATGCCCCAACTTCATCAGACAACTCAACAACAGACAAAAACTTCATTTTATACTCACATTCAAATTCAATTAAACAATTAAATCATTAATTAAACGATTAGTTAAAGTTACTTCATATTTTAAAGTGCCCATGCTTCCAGACTTTCAATCTATTAAAAAGCCTTTAAAAGCTATAGCAGCAGTGTAAGAAGAATGTTTTGACATATTATTAAAACACCTAATAAATAAAACAATATTATACAATCGTGAAATCATAAATTCATAAAATCCTAAACACTACAAAATTGTATTTGTATATCAACATTTTATACCACATTTATGTTTTGAAGATATAATTGTACATGTATTCTATTCATTACCTTGAAGCATAATTTTCATCAGAGCAGGAATCGGATATATGTTGTACTGATTCGTTTTTCATTGAATGCAGTACATGGGGTTAGAGTAAGATCAGAGAACAATGCGATCAAGCAAGTTTCTCCTCACTCCCTTTTCTAATTGATCTTTGAGTTAGTACATTTTGATTTGCAAACCATTAGAAAACTTTGCAGTGTGGAGGGTGTGAAGTTCACTTTTACAATTATGTTATGCACCAAGTTCGCTAATAAAAATCAAACTGCAAAATACATACTACAAAATACTAAAATAGAAAATATTAGGTAGTCCACAGTTGAGTTAAAAATGGAATATCCTTTATTGAAACACACAAACAAGTGACCCTAGTTGAGTATAATGAAAAGCATTGTGATGATATGGGCTAGTGCCAGCATAGTTAGTAGAAATTTTGTAAAGAATGATATGTCCTTTGAACATCAAACTAAAGTATACAAGACACTTGAGTTACAAATATGTTAGAATTGTATAGCATTTAAATATCAAACTGATTTGTACAGATGCTTATATTACAAATGTATTAGAACTGTATGGCATTTGAAAATCAAAATGTGTTTGTAAAGTTGCTAGTGTTAAAAAAATGTGTCAACAGTGGATCCTGCTATATGTATATATGTTGGCAAAGGACCCTGGAAGAGCAGAAGTTAACCAGCTAGTTTATTTTAAGAAAAATAAGGGAAATATAAATGAGCTGTTAAACCATTAAAATGGCATACCACAGTGATGAATAGGATCAGAGATGGTAGGTCTGGGAGAGGCCATTGTTTAATAGACTTTCTAAAGAAGAGGGGAAGCACTGTAATTATTTCATGGCTCCAGGGCACTGACATAAACATTTAGATGTGTATTGTAGCCATCTATGCTAATTTCCTGTCTTAGCTTCATAGGGGGATACTGTGAGAACTTATAGTCAGGTGACCGGATGAGGTCATTCTGCCAGCCATCTTAGAAATTATGTTTTAGATATTACAGTGGAAAATCTCTCAGTATTCAGTATTCTGTCTTGGGCTTAACAACAAGAAGGACCATTCACCACATCATCTGCCTTGCTCTATTAAGTAAGTAGGGAATAGTAATTCTAGATTTAGTCAGGGAAATATAGTGAAATTTAGTTTAGATATTGTTTTTCTTTATTTGTCTGAGTCTATCCATCAAGATTATTTTCAATATTTCTTGTGATTTGAGCTCTGTGGTTTACTGTAAATATATATTCAGTATTTCATATTTTTTTATTATTTATTATTAAATATATTTAAAACTTTTATTGTTGCTGGCCCCTTTTAGAAAATATTTAACCTTTAAGAATGCTTATATTTATTTGGTGACACTGTGTGGGCCACTCCTGAAAGCCTAGCTGTCTTGGTCAACTACTACTATTTATATTAGTATTAATATTACACCATGTAATCAGACACCCTTTGTTAACGGCCTTAGAGTAGCTGATTGTGGAGTATCTGGTGGCAGTTACCTTACACTTTGGGCAGAGGGGGACAAAGCAGGTAAATCTGTGCAAGCCTTTCCCAGGTGTGTGTGTGTGTGTGTGTGTGGGGGGGGGTGCATGTGTGTGTGTGTGTGTGTGTGTGTGTGTGTGTGTGTGTGTGTGTGTGTGTGTGTGTGTGTGTCAGCTACTTGGAGCAGGGACAGGAAGCACTGGGTTCACAGACAGGGTGCAGGAGGACTTTGCTTGGGCACTCAGGTTGAGGATCTATCACTACAGCTGTACCAGTGAGGAGTTTTATTGGGGTCCTGGAGAGAGATTGAGAGATCCGGACCTGAGACTGAGTGTGTTCCCTGTGTGCTGTTAAGTGAAATTGTACTTGATGCAAAGAGGTCTGCATCATCCGGAAATACTGAGTGTATCCATTTGTATTCCAAGTTAACATCCCTCCCCAGTGTCAGTGGTGAGGATTGAGGCTCCTTGATTACTGGCCCAGAGAGGGGTCATCTCAAGCATCAAAAACATTTATTATTTCTATATAATCAGGCTATTTGGAGCAATGGAGTAGTTACAGAGGGTGGTTTTGTTAAGAGCAATAAAAGCATTAAACTCATTCCTTTAACCAAGTCCTCCTTTCCCCTTAACACTATAATGAAAATTAAGATTGCGCTATCTTAGAACTAAAACTAAAAAGCTAGAAACAAATTATATAATAAAAGAACAGCTTATTAAGGCTAATCTACTAATCCAAACTTTATTAATTAAAAAACTAACTCACTAGCAAAATGACTAATTAACTAAAAAAAAGATCTGCCACTAGACAGATATCAAAATAAATATTAATACTTATAAACTGAAATGCTTTTAACAAAGATCACTTTCATACCAAATAAATACTTTATCAGGTGTGTGTGTAAAAAACATATCATAACATATCATAATGAACATGTGCATAAATCTACAAGTGAACACCTAAGCAGGCTGAAAACCATAGCTAAAATTCCTAAGGTAGAAATACAGTGAAAAATGTTAAGGCCCTGAGGATCTGTTTAAGTGTGGCATCTAACTAAGAAAGCACTTAGTTTGAATGAGTAAAAGTGCACTGAAAAGTATCAGAAAACAGTGCCAATGTCAATTATTTTCATTGCAAAATATTTATAATGTTTGGTATTTCTTTACAATATTAGAAAACAGTGTAAGAAACTTCTCTGTGTGGAAGATTTTCAGTCCATATATTTCTGGTTAATCACTGTATATTAATCATATCAGACAATAGTAGTAGAAGTAGCAAACGTAAACTCGTCAAGTCAAAAAGTAATAATAGAAAATATATAATTCTACAGCATTACTAAGTATTCAAAAGTAATCCAAGCAAGGCAGGCAGTCTGTTTCCAGTCGAAAATCCTTTATTAAGTACACAGACAAGCGATCCAAGTAAAACAAAAATAGAGTAATAATTTCCTGACAAGCTTTCTAAATATATATATATACTTTTTATCAGGCATGGGAGTGGTTTATTGTGCTGTAAAACAAAGTGTTATTGGTACACATGTTAAATTCACATCCCTTCCCCCATCAGTGTGACATTCGAGCTGGTCCTGCCCTACCTAGTAGCTGTCATAATAATATATAGCCCTAATGTACTATAATGGTACATCTTATTTAACCAAATTATTAAGCAGATTATTAAGTGTGTGATTTTATACAAGGCAATATACTACATGGCTGGAAATATATCAACCTTAGTTCATTTTGCGATCAAAAATTATATATAAATATATACATATACATTTTGCATGTAAAAATCAGTTTCTATTTTCATAACCTATTGTTAACAAAGATCGCTTTCGTCCTTCTAGACTTCTTCAGGTCTGTGTACATGAACCCTAAAAACCTATATGATTGTATAATTAGTTAGTATTGTTATTACCATCATTTTGAATAAAGTGGAAAAAAGAGAACCAGAAAAAAATAAAAATAAAAAAATATATATATGTATGATGATGGAAACAAAATATACACTTAAATTTCAAATGATTTAAAATGGTATTTAAAACCAATTTGTAGAAAAAAATAAAATAAAATACAGTAAAATAAAATGCAATTAGTCATGTAAACAATGTGGCAATTTTCTAAGTTCCAGTGCACTTTTAATTGAACAGTAGTAGTTTAGTCCAGGTTTTCTAAAAGAGTTCAGCTTTAATTGCCACATGAGTTCATGTTTCTCCAGAATATTCAGGATGTCTCCTTCAAGATCACCCATGTCTATGCGATCCAGGATCTGGAACTTAAAACCTGTGTTTCTTTTATGAAGAGAAAGGTGTCTGGCTAGTGCATTATTTTTACATCCAGAGCGGATTTCTGACAGATGACATGAAATCCTTCGCTTGAGTTTATTTACAGTCTTGCCCACATAGAATGCATCACATTCATTGCAATGTGCCCTGTAAATTACTTTTTTAGTGTTACAGTCACCCCCTGCACTGGTTTTAATGATCTTCTTTAAATAAGGGCAATAAAAACTATCACCTTGCTGTATAAATATACAAAATGTACAATTAGTTTCACATCTTTTAGTGCTTTTCTTACATGGTCTAGGTTTAAATTCAACAAAACTTCTAATATTCCTGGCCTTCCTATAAACAAATGATGGGGCTTCACCTAAGATGTTAATCAGAAACAGGGTTTCCTGTGACAATGTCCCAGTTTTCTTCAATAATATTTTTGATACTGTGATAATCCAAAGTGTATGTCAGGATGCAGATATTTTTGCATTTGTTATTCTCTGTGGGATTACTTAACATTTTTCGACTGGGGAGGTTGAGTGAAGGTGCTTCAGTCCTTTTCAGTTCTATAATGGGTTCAAGGATGTTTTTTAACATCTGACTTTCATAGCCTCTCACTAGAAAATCATTCTCTAAGTTGTTCAGGTTTCTCAAAAATGGTTCCATCTCTGTGGTAATTCGAGCTAATCTATAGCCTTGGGATTTCACTACATTATACTTTATATAATTTATAATTTAAAATTTATAATTTAAAATTAATTTAATAATTTAAAATTTATATTTTTGTAGGATGTAGACTTTTACTGTGGAGTAATAAGTTAAACCCTCATTGATTTTCTGAATAGATCAGTGGTGATTCTGTTATTGTTGGTGTCCTTGGAAATCTGCATATCTAAGAAAGTGGTTGAAGTACAGCTATGGGAACAGGTAAACTTCAGGAAGGGGGTTGTTTGATTGAGGTAAGTGATAAAATCTCCAAGCTGCAAGGTGTCACCTTCCCACACAATAAAGACATCGTCAATAAAACGTAAATAGCATGTGATATGCTGCATGTAGTCTGTGTTGTTTAACACAAAGTCCTCCTCCCATTTGCCCAGGGCTATGTTAGCTATGCTGGGAGCCATGGCAGCCCATATTGCTATACCAGTTTTTTGTTTGTAGTGTTTGCCATTGAAAGTAAAGAAATTGAAGTCCAGTACAAGATTAATGAGCTTGCTTAACTTTTGCAGTTGTGCATGTGTACCCTGATTATGTTTCTTAAAAGACTCCATAGCTGCTGTTATACAGTAATTGTGAGGGAGCACTGTGTACAAGGATTCCACATCAATAGTTGCCAAAATACTGTCAGCTTCCACTGTAATGTTTTTTATTTTCTTCAAAAAATCCATTGAATCTCTTATGTATGACTTATTCTTTTCTGCTAGAGGTTTCAGCAAGTAATCAAGGTAAATGGCTGTGGCTTCAGTAAGGGAACCTCCACTTGCTACCACCGGTCTATAAGGTGGGTCTTCTCTGTTCTTGTGTGGCTTTGGTATTCCAAAAAAGTAAGGTAAACGTGGGCATGGGCTCCATAAATAATTATAAAGATTTTCAGTGATAAGTTTTTCTTCCCATAATGTGGTGAGATTAGTGTTCCATAAATCATATGCTCTTTTTATGTCATCCATGGCAAATAACTCATAAAATCTGTTATCCTCCAGCATGTTCTCTATCTTTTGGTTGTAGCTAGTGGTATCAGTCACAGGTATACCTCCTCCCTTGTCTGCCTTCATTACATGCCTGGATTTATCATTGCCTAGCTCAAGCAATGCTTTTCTTTCTCCCTGTGTTAAGTTATAAAGTTTTTTCTTTGGAGGTTTTTTTAAGCAGTTTCCTGATATCCATCTCACATTTCAATTCGAAAGCAGCTAGTGTTTGATGTAGTGGTGGACAATAGCTGCTAGGCCTTTTTATAGTTTCATCAATAGACTTATTTTCAGTTTCATTACTTTTGCCATGAAACTGTACCCTTAAGTTGAGCTTCCTCACAAATATTTTAAGGTCTATCAGTACTTGAGCAACCTCACTCCTGCAGCTTGGTACAAAAGTAAGTCCTTTGGACAACACACTTTTTTCCTCTTCAGTCAGTGCTTTAACAGAGTGGTTCCAGATAAGTGGAGCACCTGTTATTGTGGTACCTGTTGTTGTTGTTATTGTACCTGTTATTGTGGCTGTTTCCTCTGTCTGAGCCTGGGACCTGGGTTGTAGTCGGGATTCCAGTCGGGATTGCCCAGGTATTGCATTTCCCTCACCCCTGTCCACTGTTTGGTTCTCCTGTCTCCCTGGGAGTTTGTGGATAGAGTATGAGACCTCTGGAATTCCTCCTCTGCTTTCTGGAATCTTGGTGGGTTGTAATAGTATTCCTCGCTGTGGCTGTGGTATGGGGGGACCTGGTAAGAGGGACAAGCTCTGGGGCTCTGGTGGTGGTCGTCATTCTTGTTCTGGTACTGGTGCTGGCTTTGGTATTGGTGTGGTGGTTGATGTCTGTGCTGTCGATATTGGTCTTCCTGAAGAAACTGATCTCTGTGATGGTGCTGCTGCTCCTGGTAGCTGGATTGTCTGTGGTCCCGGTTGTCCTGGTAGTCCTGTAATTCATCCTGTAGAACTCTGTCGGTTCTGGTTGCTGCTGTGGCTTATGTTCCTGTCCTGATCTGTCTGTGATGTCAAAGGCTTCTGGGGAGTGTTGATAGCCAGAGGGTTTGGGATTGTGGGGAATGAGATGTTGGAGGGGCAGTCTCCTGGTGGTCCTGTATTGTGCCCCTGTCTGGTTTTGTGCGAGGATCTCCCCTGGGAAAATCCCATTGAGGTCTGCTGGCACAGTTATATTTTCTCTTATATCCCCTGTAATAACTAAAACCTTGTATGTTGTTGGTTCTCCTGTTGCTGTTGATATTATTATTGTACCTCCTAGTAAGTCTCCCAGGATCATCTTTGTCCAATTGATCTCGTTTCATTTTATTAATCTTTCTTTCTTTAATGGACTGCTCATATCCTTTCACTCTTTCTTTAAGTAGCTCAAATTTAGCATCTAGGTTATTGTGGTTCTCATTTTCCAATGTTGTTTTTAAAGATGTGATGTCAGCCTTTGTAGCTTCCTGCACACTAAGGTTGTTCCTTACTAGCAAACGAATAAGTTTGTAGCTGGCATCCTCTAAAATATCTACTCATTCCTTAGAAAGTGAATCATCCATATTTTTCCACATTGGTCTTTTGTTCAATCTAAGTCCCCAGGGTAGTCTCTTCTTATCTATGCTTTGTTGTAAATAAATGTGTTCCCAGTAGAGACCCTGCATGCATTTCAGTTGCTTTTCTAGTTTAGAAAAAGTCTCTGAATTCGTATTTTCTAGGCCCATTCTTATTTTAGTGTATTTTATTTTATTTTTTTCTACAAATTGGTTTTAAATACCATTTTAAATAATTTGAAATTTAAGTGTATATTTTGTTTCCATCATCATACATCTATATATTTTTTTTTTCTGGTTCTCTTTTTTCCACTTTATTCAAAATGATGGTAATAACAATACTAACTAATTATACAATTATATAGGTTTTTAGGGTTCTTGTACACAGACCTGAAGAAGTCTAGAAGGACAAAAGCGATCTTTGTTAACAATAGGTTATGAAAATAGAAACTGATTTTTACATGCAAAATGTATATGTATATATTTATATATAATTTTTGATCACAAAATGAACTAAGGTTGATATATTTCCAGCCATGTAGTATATTGCCTTGTATAAAATCACAGACTTAATAATCTACTTAATAATTTGGTTAAATAAGATGTACCATTAAAGTACATTAGGGCTATATATTATTATGACAGCTACTAGGTAGGGCAGGACCAGCTCGAATGTCACACTGATGGGGAAGGGATGTGAATTTAACATGTGTACCAATAACACTTTGTTTTACAGCACAATAAACCACTCCCATGCCTGATAAAAAGTATATATATATTTAGAAAGCTTGTGAGGAAATTATTACTCTATTTTTGTTTTACTTGGATCGCTTGTCTGTGTACTTAATAAAGGATTTTCGACTGGAAACAGACTGCCTGCCTTGCTTGGATTACTTTCGAATACTTAGTAATGCTGTAGAATTATATATTTTCTATTATTACTTTTTGACTTGACAAGTTTACGTTCGCTACTTCTACTACTATTGTCTGATCTGACTAATATACAGTGATTAACTAGAAATATATGGACTGAAAATCTTCCACACAGAGAAGTTTCTTACACTGTTTTGTTTTTAGACCCACTACACTTTAGTGAGTTGTTTTGAGACTTTGGGGATACCACGGAGATTACTTGTTTTTTCTTTACAATATTAGCATGCATACTATTAGCATGTAATGTCAGCATTAATCAGTCCCATATCAGACTTTTAATAGCCTTTCAATCAGTGGGGCAGTTTTCTGAGTTATAGTATGCTTTTTATGGAGCAATAATAATTAAGCCCTTGTTTTCGAAAAGAGTTCAGTTTCAGCTGCCACAGTATTTCACATTTTTACTGACATTACATGCTAATATGATACATGCTAATACTGTTGTAAATAAAAAGAGAGGGTTGTAGTCCAGGAAAACAAATATGATTTTTCTCATGAAAAAATCAGAACTTTAACAGGACTCACGATTCATAGCAGTTGCTACCTCTTGGACATGATGCATGACATAAGACCAAGTATACATGAAGACTGAGTTGAAGAAAGACTTTCGTCATCTCTCCAAAATGCAATATTTCTTCCTACGTTGCAGCCAGATGTTTTCCCATTGAGAGGAGAAAGTCCTGTTTCCCTGAGGATAAAGAGATGTGCATGCTGACATCCTCTGGCTTTGTCAAAATATAAAGAGATTCATGGAAATTCTAGTAAAAAACAATCAGAAAATGTTCAACAACAAATACACCTACCTGTTACCATCTTTTATGGGCATCTCAAAGACTCTCCTATTACTGAAACAAATCATTAAGGATGATGATATTGAGGTGTATGTGGGATCAGGCTGAGTGGGTAAAGATTTTGATTTTTTTTATATTTATATATTGGTCTATGTAAGTTAATTTACTGAGCAGTAGATCAACTCACATAACATCAGCAAAAAATGATCACTATCAAAAGATCAAATTAATATTGCAAATGGTCCTAGACATTGCTTTGGAGAAAGTAAATTCAAAAACATTGTTTTCCCTACACTCCCAGTACTTACACATACCGACACTTAAACTGCACAATATTGCACAGAAAGGGCATATTGCACAGTGTAAAAGTGATCTCTCACTACTTTTGATCATCTTGCCTGTCAACCAAATGGTATAGGCAGGAAAGCTGTCAACTATGAATTAGTGATCTTTTAACCTGCATTAATAGATGCATGTACGCATATAGGTTAAGACAAAGCAGGAAGTAAGAATAGAAAATTGGTGTGTGAGGGGATGCATTACAGAGGACACTAGTGCAGGGCTGAGAAGTCCTTTAGTTCCAGCTATTTTGTTAATTTTCAGCCTCCCAATTACCCTTTTAAAAGGAGGAAGAGGAAATCAGTGTGAAAAAACATAACAGAACTTAACAGCCCTGCCATATTGCCATATAATGTAAAGTAATGGTCGCTTTCAGAGACTGTAAACTGTTAGGTTAGTATCTTTTCTGGACTTTTTATTACATAGCACATAATCTGCAGGGATAAGCAAAGGATCAATGTTGTACTTTAGTGTGAAAGCAGTTGGATGAGTTCCTTACTAACTATGAAAACTCCACTTATTATTATGGTAGAGATCTGGTTAACAGTGTATGACTTCTTGGTTTGATAGGTTCATCAGCAGCCTGTTTTAACTGACTTTTTACCTTATAGTGGTTAAGTCACATACATGGAACAATAGGACCAAGTTTATAGGACCCCCTCAAAACAGTTTTAATTTTCTTTGAATATTTTCATTTTTAAGCAGACCCCAAAAACATATAGACACACACACACACACAGACACAGGTGCAAACACACACACACACACACACACACACACACACACACACACACACACACACACACACACACACACACACACACACACACACACACACACACACACAGCTTGTTTGATTAAATGTGCTGCCATTAAATGTGACTTTATTGCCACCCTTTATCTAATTCCAGTAGGGTTCATCAGTGACATGCTCTTGGTTAATATATTCTGGAATAGGGATGGGCAGATCACTACTACTGTTATTGTCCTGCTTCCTTGAACATTATGTAGCCAACTGTAGTCTTTGCAGTGGGTGCAGTTGCACATATTTCTCTGTAGCCAGATATTGGGTAATTCACATTGTCATTAGTTGGCTGTCTCAAGGTAACTTTCCATTTTGGGTTGTTCCATTGTGCCTTTCCACACATTTATTATTTAACATTTGTTTACCAGGATGGTCCGACTGGACAACAGTGTCCATTTTCAGTGGAGGCCCAAGGACTAAAGCTCCAGCAAAGTACATTTTTACTAATACATGTCTAGTACAACAAAGAAAAGGTTTATTATACAGCTTATATGTATCTACTCACAGTCTAGCAGAGATCAGTAAAGCAATTCATATACATTGGAGATTAATCAACAAAAATATATACATGAGAGATGAGATTAACACATAAATAAAGTACAAATACAGTACAACATGTCAGCGTTTTTTTAAGTCTCTACAGTACATTTAGTATGTCATCTGACAGAATACAGTTTACAACTGTGTGGAAGACAAGGGGATATAGGTAAGGGAGAAGGAGGTTACAGGAGGTATAGAGTGGATAGAAGTGTAGTTAGAGGCTATATCTGAGTGAGTGAGTGAGACAAGGGGATATAGGAAAGGGAGAAGGAGGTTACAGGAGTTATAGGGTGGATAGAAGTGTAGTTAGAGGTTATATCTGAGTGAGGAAGACAAGGGGATATAGGTAAGGAAGGAGGAGGTTACAGGAGTTACAGAGTGGATAGAAGTGTAGTTAGAGGTTATATCTGAGTGAGGAAGACAAGGGGCTATAGGTAAGGGAGGAGGAAGTTACAGGAGGTATAGAGTGGCTAGAAGTGTAGTTAGAGGTTATATCTGAGTGAGGGAGACAAGGGGATATAGGTACGGGAAAAGGAGGTTACAGGAGTTATAGGGTGGATAGAAGTGCAGTTAGAGGTTATATCTGAGTGAGGAAGACAAGGGTTTATAGGTAAGGGAGGAGGAGGTTACAGGAGGTATATAGTGGATAGAAGTGTAGTTAGAGGTTATATCTGAGTGAGGGAGACAAGGGGATATAAGTAAGGGGAAAGGAGGTTACAGGAGTTATAGGGTGGATAGAAGTGCAGTTAGAGGTTATATCTCAGTGAGGAAGACAAGGGTCTATAGGTAAGGGAGGAGGAGGTTACAGGAGGTATAGAGTGGATAGAAGTGTAGTTAGAGGTTATATCCGGGTGAGGGAGACATGGGGATATAGGCAAGGGAGGAGGAGGTTACAGGAGTTATTGGGTAGATAGAAGTGTAGTTAGAGGTTATATCTGAGTGAGGAAGACAAGGGGATATAGGCAAGGGAGAAGGTTACAGGAGTTATAGAGTGGATAGAAGTGTAGTTAGAGGTTTTATCTGAGTGAGGGAGACAACGGGATATAGGTAAGGGAGAAGGAGGTTATAGGAGTTATAGAGTGGATAGAAGTGTAGTTAGAGGTTATATCTGAGTGAGGAAGACAAGGGGATATATGTAAGGGAGAAGGAGGTTACAGGAGTTACACTGGATAGAAGTTTAGTTAGAGGTTATATCTGAGTGAAGAAGACAAGGGGATATTGGTAAGGGAGGAGGATGTTACAGGAGTTATAGAGTGGATAGAAGTGTAGTTAGAGGTTATATCTGCATGAGGAAGACAGGGGGATATAGGTAAGGGAGAGGGACATTACAGGAGTTATAGAGTGGATAGAAGTGTAGTTAGAGGTTATATCTGAGTGAGGAAGACAAGGGGATATAGGTAAGGGAAAAGGAGGTTACAGGAGTTATAGAGTGGATAGAAGTGTAGTTAGAGGTTATATCTGAGTGAGGGGAAAGTTATCTAGGGTTAGTACATGAGCAGAGCCAGATAGATGTTAGGTGATCTGTTAGTAGTTTCCTAAACTTGGTGGTGCTGGAGGTGGATCTAGTATTGATGGGTAGGGAGTTCCAGATTTTGGCGATACTGTTTGAGTACAGTGAGTCACCAGCATTATTTCGACTTTTAGTGATGTTTACTAGGTATTTGTTACTGGAGTGCAGGGTCCGGTTATTGGAATAGTAAGTAAGTAGGCCTTTGAGAGTAGGTGTTTTTTCAGGTTGGTTGAGTATTTATTGGGCCATGGAGAGCTGGTTAAAAATTAGTAGCTTATGGAATTCTAGCTATGAGAGTTCTTTGAGAGCGTGACAGTGATGGGATCTGTACCTGGCATCTGTAGCGAACTTTACTATTTTATTATAGCAGCTATCTAGTTCGTTTATGCAAGTTTTCTTGAGGTTAGTAAGGATGGACAATACATATAAGAGTGTGAAGAGAAGGTGGGCTTTGGCAATGGAGATTTTGGATTTGTCTGTGAGGAAAAGTTTATTCCTTTACAGGCTACCCATTTTTCTGGATTTTTTTGATTATTTGATTTATGTGGAAATCAAAGTTCATGTTTTGGTCTATTACTACTCCCAGGAGTTTGGTGTGTGAGACTGGGGTAATGATGGTATTTTTTTGCTGAGGTGATTTTGAATAGTGACTAGGGGTCAGGGGAGCTTGTATGGTGAAACAGGATGAGTTTTGTTTTGTTGGGATTGAGTATTAACTGAGCATTGTAAGCCAGATTTCTGCTTTAAAGAAGGCTTGCTGTGTTATTTTCTGAAGATGGTGGAGTGTTGGGGCTGCACAAATTAAGGTAGAGTCATCGGCGTATTGTATTAACATGGCTTCATTAGTGGTAGTATGAAGGCTATTAGTGAATAATGTGAAGAGAAGAGGGCCAAGAATGGATCCTTGTGGGACCCCTAAGGTAACTGGCAGCAGTGGGGAGAGGGAGTTACAACATTTGATTGCTTGCTGCCTCCCAGTGAGATAGCTCTGGAACCAGGTGAGTGTGGAGTGGCTGGTTTAAATTCTGATCGCATGTTTAACAGTCTAGAGTGTGAGACTGTCAAATGCTTTTGAGAGGCCAGAAAGATAGATGAGACCAGGTTACCTTCACTTCTGGGAAGGTTGACAGAGTTAGTGAAGCTTAGAAGGGCAATGGTTGTACTATGGTGTGGGCAGAATCCATGTTGAGTTTTGATTGTAGATTCTTAGTGAGGAGATCATAGAGGAATTGGGAATGGATGCATTTTTCAAGAGTTTTTGATAGTGGATAGAGGATAGCAATTGGATGGTAGTTGGAAAGCTCTATAGAATTGCCACCTTTATGTGGTAGAATGATGTGGGCTATTTTCCAGATAGTTGGGACCTGTTGTTCAGTGACGGAGCAGTTTATAAGGATGGAGACAGGGTATGAGATGGCTTCTGCAGTGATTTTGAGATAGTCTGCAGGTAGGTTGTCTGCATCTTGGGTTGTTGGTTTGAGTTGTTTGAGGTATTTTTTATGGGGGCAGTAGGAATAGGTTGCAGGGAGAAGTTATTATCATTTTGTGCTTGAGGGAGAGAGGAGTAGGGGAGTTGCTAGCATTTGTTAGTTTGAGTAAAGAATTGGTAAAGAAATTGTTAAGCTGTATAAATATATCATTTATAGTGTTCTCAGTGTTTGGGGAGGGGGTAGTGATTTGACCAGGCTGAATGATTTTTTTTTATTGTTGGCCAGAACTTTTGTGGGTTTACTTGGTGTTCTAGTTCTATTTTAGCATGACATTCTTTTTTGTCTTGTCTTATATTTTTTTGGAAGAATGTCTTAGTTTTAAGTATTTTTGATGATTGGTTAGTGATTTGTTATGGTGCCAGTTGTCCAAGGCTTTGTCTCTTGCTTTTAGTATAATTCTTGTTCTTTTGGTTAGCCATGGGGTGTAGTTGAGTTTTATCCTAATTGTTCTAGGTGGGGCAGGCTTATTTAGGATGTTAAGGAGGGTGGAGTTAAATAACTCCACTGCCTTGTCTAATGGAAGTTATTGGAGAGGTGCCCATCTGCAACTTTTGAGCGCATATATGAATTCTTGTGGACTGATTTTTTTGTTGTTGCTTCTGATTTGCTGATATGATGGGGTTTTGGAAGAGTTTATTTGCTGCCGGAGTAGAAAGGTGGGCTGGTGGTCACTAAGGCTGTCATGGAGACAGCCTGTGAGGTGTAAGGGGTTGGGTTGACTGGTGAGTATCCTATCTAGGATTGATTCTTTTTTTGTTATTTTGTCTATCCTGGTAGTGTGTTGGATTAGTTGGGAGAAGATGTATAGAGAAATGTGGTTTGTGGGTGCGTTTGAGTTACAGCAATACCAGTCAATATTATAAGTATTATATTAAGTATAATTGTTTCTTGGGGAAGAAGCTTATTTACCCATTGTAGGATGTGCTCTAGGGCAGGGATATTATTCCTTGGTGGGATGTAGATACCTACTATGTTTATTTGCTTTTTAGAATTAAGTAAAAGTTTAGTTACTAGTATTTCTACATTAGTGACAGCTGGGATGCTTATATCTATAGCTTTGAGGGTTAGATTATTTTTGTATAGTATGGCTACACCTCCTCCTCTTTTTCCTATCCAGTCTTGTCTATGTATGTTATAGCCAGGGGGTGTTATCTCATTGTTGTTGATCTCGGATTTAAGCCATGTTTCTGTGAAGACAACTATATCATATGAGTAATGTGACAGGGTGGTGTGGAGTTCATTGGTCTTGCTGAGAATAATTCTTAGGTTTATATTTAATATTAGGAGATTAGAGTTTTTTCTTGTGAGGTTTAGCGGGGTTGATGGTAGGTTGATAGGTTTTGTTGGGGGGGGGGCAGGATTGGGATGTATATCTCCTCTAAGAATTAGTTGTGATTTAATGTTAACTATTACTTTTATGTATCTTTGTAATGCTTTATCATATGTCAATGATGTAGCTGACTGTGTTTTGAGGGGGACAAGGTGCAATGTGTAAAGGGAGGTGGTCTCAATATTAATGATGTTAGTAGCAATGATAAAGGAGGTTTCTATTTGTTTTGGTGGGTAGGGAGTTTTGGGGGTTTGCTGTTTCCATGCGGTGTTAAGATGTGCATGATACTATGTGAGCTGTACAGCTAATAATAGGAGGAGGAGGGTTGGAATTTGATAAAGTAACATATTGTACTATCTGTGGATGTAGAGTAAGTAGGTATGTGTTTTTGTTTAATATGGGAGTCATGTGAAGATATGGTATTGATGATGTATGCTTAGTGACTGTGTGTGTACTGAAGGCTGTTTGTTATGTACTAGAGATTAATTGTAGGTTTTGATTAAGTAACTTAGTTTATAGGGTGGTTGGGTGTGTGTTGTGTTGTGATTGGAGGGTGGGAGGGGTTATGTAGGTGTAAATATAGGAGTAGTGGGGGCAGGTGAGAATTGGGGGCAGGGTAGGGGAGCAGAGTGGAGCAGGATGAGCTGAGTAAGGTATTTGCAATTAAAAAATAAACTGTCACTTGCTCTGAAGTCACATCTAGAATGTTTGCCCTTCTTTTGTTACTAATGCTTTTTTTTAAAAAAAAAGTAGTGAGACCCCTTTTAATTTGACCAGTTGGATGCCCTAAGAAATTACCTTGTCTGAGGGCTGTAAGTGAATGAGTTAGCTATTGTTGATTCTAAGAGACAGACTGGAAGGGTAGTGGAGATATATCTCAGACGAGAAAGAACAGATGGCTAAACATTTCTTTAGAGACTTTAAGGGCTAGTATTATAGTTTAGAGTGGAGTGTTTTACAGACTTGAAGGTTAGAAACCAGGCTGTTTCTGCATGGTGAGGGATAGAGAACTGAAATCCCTGCTGCTGGCTAATGCAGTTATGCTGAGTACATTAAGGATTACAGAAAAATAAAAAATAAAACAACCTACTAATGCCTTTTGTATTATAATAAGACATACATTTAAGTTCTGCAAGGTTCTTAAGGACAATTGGGATTCCCGCTGGCTTTGGTTATGTTAATGGTGTTATTTTCCACAGGATAGGTGCTGTGAATGCTATGGGACACAGCTGGCTTGGGGCTGAGTAAAAAAGACGGTAAAAGATGGTAGAGAACAGTGAGCAATTGTAAAGTTCCACAGTTTTAACCCCCCCACCCCCAAAAAAAAAAAAGTTAAAATACAGTTTAGGGAACAGTAGGCAATTGTGAAATATCACAACTTTAACAATCACAAAATAAACAGTTTAGAGTATTAATTACAGTATAGTAGTGCAAATTTAAATAAACAGTCTAATTATAGCAATAGTTAGATCTTTGTTCTATGGCAAATACTGCACTCATATCACTGTACACATTAGCTGCATATTCCTCAAAAGGTAAGCTGGACTTTCTATAGCAAAGCCGTATTCTGGATGAACTAAATGGTATGTTTAACAGTGTAATAAACAGTCTCTGGTTCCAGCCATAAGTTTACGTATACATCAAAGGCAGTCATGCAGCCATGAAAAGATAGCTTCTTACATGCAAGTAAAACAGATTATTTTGAAATGTAAATGATTAGCCTCCAGCACTGGTCATAGGTTTAAAGTTGAATCAAACACAGGTGCCAAAACATGTAGAGAAAAATAGCATGTGGTACTACATCAGCACTAAATTGGTCCAAATAACAGTGTATCAAGAGCTTCTGTAACCAGCCAAATGTTTAAAGTAGTAACAGACCCAATCACTTAAACATGTAGTAAGATTTGCTTCTGATACAAGCCATGGGTTTAGGACACTGATGGCGAACCTTTATGGGTTCAGCATGTCAAAAGTTCAGAAAATGCGTAACTTGACTCTTCTGGTGTGTCACCCCCCCCCCCCGCAACAAAAACAAATAAATAAAAATAAAACAAATTAAATAAATAAAACAGCATGGCTCTCAATACATCAGTGATAAATCTCAACAGAATCAGGGACAAAACTAGAAATAAAAGACATGGACAGTTTTAAACTACTAGTACTATTACTTTGAGACACAAAAAATGAATGTGAATGAATATACATTTTCTGAGGTAAAATAAGTCTATAAATCTAATTATTGTCATTATTAAGTGCAAAAATGTTGCCAGTTCTAGGAGGGATTAAGAGGGACAGTTGAGAGGAATGTAAAACAGCACATTCCTAGAAATGAAGACTGCTTGCCCTTTACAGAAGTATAACCATGAAGAGAAAACAATGTCACCACTGCCCTTTGCAGACTCTGTCAAGTCAGTATACCAAATAGTTTAAGGTTAATAACTTCCTTACCTCTGCAGCAGTGTTGTTGAACTGGCTCCTGGCACAAAATAACTCGATGCACTTCATACAAGTAACGAATGCAAAAGCAGTTTGATTGGTAACGCTGGTGTGTCACCCAAAATTTTGTGGCATGTCACCTTTGATACATGTGTCATAGGTTTGCCATCACTGGATTAAGACAACTTACAAAAACACAGTCACTAAGCCAGAGAAAGGAGAAGGTTGTAGGTATATTTCAAATCTTTTCTTATTCTGCGTGGCCTATTCCTACTGTTGTGCAGCTTGTATTAACAGGAACATGCTGCTACAGTTACAAAGCCTGTTTTTATTGGGTTAGGATGTACTTTTTTGTTTTGTAAAAGAAGATTGCAGTAGTAAAATTCCATCTTTTTAAGCATGAATGCAACTCTGGATCTAATTAAAAAATAGATACAATACCTTGCTATTCAGAATCTCAGTTGCATTGTTAGTATTAAGAACTTCTCTGGAGAGAAAGGTAGATTCTGAGAAAGAGAGAGGGCAGAGAGACAGAGAAACACATATGTATATATAGAGAGAAATAAATAGTCTATACAGGCAGGAAGGTAATTTGTCTGATGAAATGGGATGACTTTTCTATATTAGTTTTACTTCCCTTCCTGCTGACAAACAATTGTCCTTCAGTGCATTTGGAGCACATTTGTGGGTATCTAAGTAAAGAAGTGAGAGATGACCAGGGTTGGTGCCCTTGCTGACATCTCTGAAATAAGGACATTTCTAATAGTACCTACTGACAAAAAAAAAAAAAAAAAAAAAAACAAGAGCCAGCCCTTTGGCTTACCACCTTTGATTGTTAACATTTGGAGGTGGTAAGCTAAACTACTATTTCTTGCTTTTTTCAGTAGTTTTGGATCCAAAAATGGTTGTCAATGGTGTCATGAATGAACATTGAGAGTATGAATCATGACAAGATTACCCAATATACAAGCTGGCCTTCCCAGGCTTGGGTACTATTTAACCTGTGTATGAATCCCAGGCTTGGTAAAGTCTTGAGTTTTCATTGCCAATATTTGTAGATATGGAGCATTGCACAGTGACATTGGCTATGCACTATCCACAGGTCTCTCAGACAAAATACATCAACATATCCTGGCTTTCTTGACATTGCTAGTTGGTAGTCATCAATGTTTTTATAGACCAATCCAGCAATTCTGGTAATACAGTAGACTCCCTCTTATTTCCTCTCTCTAATATAATCCTTTCTTTAACCGTCCATCAAATATCTGCCGTAATCCTAGCAAAAGACAACAGAGAAGAACAACACTTCCACCTCTTCTGGGCTAAATAATGACAGACATTTGAGTTTTAGACTTCATATTCATTAGAAAAATGCATACTAACACAAATCCTGTTATTCTAGTTGATTTATAACCTATAAATATTATTTTGTATGCTTTCTCTGATTAACCAGCCATTCAGTTATCTAGCCTAAGGTCCGGTCCCAGCGAGACTGGATAAGAGGGAGTGTATTGTACCTGTAAGGTCTATGTGACTGATCATTAGCAGCAACAAAAGCAGCATTGCCTCTGATTAACAAAGCATGCAAAAACCACTTCAGTACACATATAGGAACTGCATTTGCCTTTATATAGTTAATGTAATGTCTGGAAATCCTTTATTCAGGATGCTGAAAGAACCAGAAAAATCTGGAAAAAGAAATCATGGTGGTTATACTTGCATCTTCAGATATCTCTAAATGCTGGTGAATTATGAACTATGTATACAATAGCATTGAAACTGGAATTCCAAATCTTCTAAGGAAACTATACCCAAAAATACACAGTAACCCAAGATGAAAAAGGAATTTATGATGATTTTAGAGATGGAGTTTGTGTTTGCTGTCTTATGTCCTAGAAGGTGACACTATAAATTGACAGTTCTTGTGAATGACAGTTATTATTATCTACTCACTGTTAGCTGAGGAAAAATTACTGACATAACCTAAAAGAGTGACCAGGCACTGAAAGGCCTGTGTGACCTCACTGCTCCTGGTGTACCTGCCCTTGATTATATTGAACTTGCAGTCTCTGTAACATTCTTTCAGATGCTGCATATTGAGTTTGCAGTCAAAAGGGTTACAAGCACTAGCCCATGTAATTTAAATTCCGCAGAGCTCATTGCTGCTTCACTGCAATGAAATGTTATTATGTGTGAAAAGGTTACCATTCATGTGCAGGTTTTCTGCACATAAAACAAAACTGTCTCTGAGCAGTAAGGGTGCCTTGCAATACAGAGCTAATAGATGCTGACTTAACTTGGAGTTTATATGGTCTGCAAATCAAGCAACTGAATGAACAAAGAAAAAAAGTATCATAAAAAATACTTTAAAAACTCTCAGTTATTCCATTTTTTCTTTTAGTTTCAAAATACAGAATGTGATAAACCTGGCATTTCAGACTTGGTACAAACTTATAGATCTTACTAATTGCAAAATATCAGTGGTTGCCTTAAGGAGTGGCTGGATGGCCTTTAGTAAAAAATTATTTTATACAAGGAAACTTATAAAGCAGTCTGCCTTAAACTGCCTCCAATCCCCCAAAAAGTTTGTCCCGAAATAATAGGTTTAAAAATGTGACTGTCATTACAGTAATTAAAGACTGCATTTTGCCATCATCAGCAAACATTTGACTTACATTTAAATACTGAAAATAATTGAAATGTTAGATTGTAAAGGTTGTTACTTTTTGCAGGGTAGAACATACTGCTCTGTGATGTACATTAGGTAATGTCTCAAAAAGTTTTGAAAACTGTTTTTATTTGTAAGAACTGGTAGAGCATTCATGAAACAACTGGTGATGCTGTTACTTTATTAATGCTTAAGCTACATCAAATCCTTTTGATTCATGCCATCAGCTTGCCACAGAGGATGGTGCACCTAGGAAGAAGACACTGTTGTACAAGTACAAGGCAGCCTGGCTCATTCATGGCAGAGAATAGGTGGTCTATGACTGTAAGGCAATTTGCCACCCTGGGAGAGCCATATAGATGATAGTACACCCTGTTAATGTGAAACCTATTTTACAGATGTAGAATTATAACTTTAACCCCCCCCCAAAAATCCTTTCATGGGAATAGGTTCATAGGCTCATTGTAGGTTACTAGGCTACTGACCCAAGGGTCGTTTTTAGCCTAGCCTATTACACCCATTGTATTTCAAGATAAAAGTCTACTCCATGCCCAAGATTATTATTAGTAATGACTGTCCATGTCCAAGAGGGATGTGGGAGCTATTCCCAGCAGGAATTTGTGGTTTCCCATCCATTCATCCAGGCTCCTTTTGAACAGAGTCATAGAGGTGGTCTGCTTAACATGAATTGGTAGCCTATTCCAGAGAAGTGGCAACGTCTGTGAGATGAATTTGCCTCACAAGCATGTCCTATTTAAATTGAAGGCCAGATTTAGGTCACTGGAGCAGGTAATTCTATTCCCTTTTGACTTATGGATGTGCAGCAACTTCATCAGGTTGGGGTCAGAGATTGCTCTGTAAGCCAGGCAGAAGTCTCCCCTAAGTAGCCTGTATGCTACTGAGTACAATGACAAAGATTTCAGTCTGTCTGTGTAAGCCATGTGCTGAAGTCTCTGGGTCTTCTTAGTTAAACATTTTTGGGGTCTCTCCAGTTGCTGCAGGTGCCTGGAACAATACATACCAAAGGTGGTACTGTACTCAATTATGAGCCTGATAAGGGATGAGTATAGGGGGATTATAATCTCTTTTGCTTTTGAGGCTATGCTTTTCAAATGCACAATGTAGAATGCCTTTCTTACAACAGTGGACACATTGTGGTCAAAGTTTAGGTCACAGCCTACTTGTGTGTCTAAATCCCTCACTACAGCATTTGTACTTAAGTTACTGTTGTTTATTTGATAGTAGGAACATTGCTTTTACCGAAGGGGATGATGCTGCATTTTTTTTGCATTTAGTTTGAGTCCATGGCTTTGGCACCAATCGTTGTCTGTGTAAGCCACTCTTGGAGAACACTGACATCATTTGAGAAGTCAACAATCACATCAAGTTTGCAGTCGTTAGCAAACTTGGTCAGCCACAGCACCTTTGTTTTGGTCTGAACTTCTGAGAAGTAAATATGAAACAAAAGGGGGTCCAGTACTGACCCTTCTGGAATCCACTGGTGACAGGTCTGCTGGTTTTGGTGGAGTCACCCACTTTGATAGCATGTGTATAGTTAGTGAACCAATTTGTAACCCACCTAACAATAAAGGGGTTGACATTTAGGTGGGTGAGTTTGCCAATAATGCCTGAAACTGGGCATTGTGTCAAAGGCCTTTACCAAGTCTAGATATGGTGTGTGCACATATTTGTCCTCATCTATGGCCCTGGTCACATTTTTGAAGAAGTCCACTAGGTTTAACAGGCATGATTGAACCTTTACAAAGCTGAAGTGGGTTGGATCAAGGGTTTGGAGGTCACCTATATCTTTATTTATGAGATTCATGAGGATACATTCCATGGCCTTGCAGATAAGGATAGTCAGGCTTATGGGTCTATAATTCCCCAGATCTGTTGCTAAGCCACCCTTTTGGAGGGGAATAATGGTTGCAATTTTCCATTCACCTGGGACAAATCCTGTATTCAGGCTGTGGTTAAATAGGGTGCCTAAGGGGGTTGCTAATTCCTGTTTTAGTTTGTTTATAATGCAGTCTGGGATGCCATCAGAACCCATAGAGACTATGTTTTTTGCCTTAGACAGAGCTTTCATGACCTGTTCTTTCGATATCTAGGGTGGGGAGGTTTTGAAGGCATGGTTTGTGATATATTTGGAGGTGGTAAATGAGAGAAATTTCCACCAAACTGTCTGCTAGTAGGTTAGCAATTTCTGCAGGATCAGTGTGTGTGTGTGTGTGTGTGTGTGTGATATCATTTGTCACTAGTTCAGCACACATCTGGGTCCTGCCTTTTAGGCAACAGATGTAGCTGAAGAAACCCTTATGGTTATCAATAGCTCTGTTTGCTAAATGTTTCTTGAAATTGCCATGAGAGGATTTTATAAGTTGTCTTATTTGTTTATTTAGGCATAGGAGGGTACTTTTCCAGTGCTGGGACCTCTCCTTGGTATTCTTTGACAACAGCTTCTTACGCTTGTCGTATAGTTTATTTATGTGAGATGTCCACCAGGGTGGCTTGTTTATTCTTGAGACTCTTATTTTGGTCCTATCAGGCACAGCCAAGTCTATACATTTGTATAAGTGTTGGTACAGGGCATCAGAGTATACTTTAGTATAAAGAACCAACCACAGGATCTGGGATGCTGCAACAATTTATTCTTCCGGTACCTCGGCTAAATGCCTTCAAAGGAATACTTTAGTATAGTTGCCAAGATCATCTACAGGGATTGGGGATTGGAAATAATTTATGCCAGCCCCTAGGAGGGTATAGTTGGTTTTGGTGAAGTTTTTTAATCTGATTTCACCTCTGATGGGTTGTGGAGTTATTGCTACTTCAAAAGTGGCTGACTTATGATCAGATTTTACTAATGAGGGTCCTACACTTAGGTAGCGCAACAGTCTCTCATGTTGGTGAGAACCAGGTCAATTATATTTGAACCCCTTGTAGGACTTTGTACACTTTTTTTTTTTCAGGGAATTTAAATTAACAGTCAAAGAACTTTTGTGCAAGTAAGTTGGGGTTTGTATAGGTTTCCCATTTGATGGCAGGATAGTTAAAATCCCCCATGACAAAAGTGTTAGGTTGTATTTTGATTGACTCAAGTAAAGCCAAATAAGCATGAGCATCTTGGCTCGTGGAGGGGGACCTGTAACTAGCAATGACTTGAAGGGGGGACTTACCCATGGTAATCTGAATTTGGAGTAGCTCCATAGAGTTATCTTGTCTAATCAGTCTGGAGGAGTATTTATCTTTAATGTAGATTTTATTTTTATTTATTTTATTTTATTTTTATTTTACATTTGTTAACCGGGATAGTCCAACTGGATACATGTCCATTTTCAGTGGAGGCCCGGGGAGAAAAACTCCGCTATCTACTACATGACAGGTATAAAATACAAGAATGTACAATAATAAACAAGGCGTTTGAAACCACAATTACAGGATGTTCAGTAAAAGGTGATCAGACAGAGACATAGCAGTTACGTAAGTTCAGGTAAACATAATATGTAACAGAATTAATTATATTATTTAAAAATTTAACAATAGAAATTTGAGTAAAGTCTATTTTTAGTAGGGAGAGACAGTTACCCAACAGAAATGGAAAGTGTGAAGTAATAGAGTTGGGAGAAAGAGGAGAGGGGGCAGGAGAAGGGAGGAGGTAAAAAGATCAGCTAGGGTTATTGCAAGAGCATAGCCAGTGGTTGGTTAGAAAGTGTTTCAGTTTAGTTTTAAATAGTGGAATAGAAGTTAGGGCTGTGAGGTCTTGAGGAAGTTGATTCCAAATTTTACCAACTGAGTTGGAAAATATGGAGTCACCCGCGGTGTTCTTTGATAGAGAAGTTTGAATCAATATTTTCTTAGAAGAGCATAGGTTTTTTAGGTTGTTATAGGGTTTTATAAGGGTGGAGAGCATTGGTGTATTCTCAGGGTGATGAAGGGCTTTGTGGGCAATTGTAAGCTAATAGTATTGAATTAGGTGGGGTAACTCCAGCCACCCTAGTTTTAGGAGATTCAGGCAATGATGAGTTTTATATGAAGAGGCAGTGGCAAATCTGGCAATGTTGTTGTATGCTGCTGTAAGATTATTGAGGTTATATTCTGAAAGATTAGTGTATATGGGGGAAGCATATAACAGGGTAGAAATTAAGTGGGTTCTAGCTATGGTAGTTCTAGCTTCAGGAGTTAAGAAAGATTTGATTCTGTAGAGAGAACCTAATTTTCTATTAGTTGCTTTTATGATAGAGTTAATATGAAAGTCAAATTTTAGTAGGTTGTCAACAGTAATACCCAAAAGTTTGGTTGTTTGGTCTGGAGAGATAAGGGTGCCATTGTTAGAAGTAAGATAGATACTCCACCACCCTTGATTCTCACACTTTCATTTTATGGTCTGAAGGTGTGGAAGGCATTGTAGGCTTACAAGGCTGGGGTACTCTCTGTGGCCTTGAACTAGGTTTCTGTGACTGCACAAATGTCTACATCATCTAAGGAAAGGAATGCTTCAGGAGAGTGCAGCTTTTGGTTTAAACTCTTAGCATTCTGCAGCATAACCCTTATTTTGTTTGTGCTGGATATTTTCATGTCAGAAGTTTTGTTTTTGAGACTTTGCCTAAAAAAGGCACTATGGGGAGTCAAAAGCCTTAGCCAGCAGCTGAATGCCCAGAGGTGCTAGGTGCATACCATCTTTGGCAAAACGGTGAGGACTATCACCCATGTCATCCCAAGCTGAAGAAATTGGATCCTCCTTGAATGACACCAGAATCTAAGTCATTTATTAAAGTCAGTCTTTTTTTGTTTATATTGTGGCATAATTCTAGGTGAGGGTAAAATGCTGCTCAAGGGACATACCTGCCTAGGACACATATTGAGAGAGCTTAGTCATGTCTCTCTTTATATAGTCCAGTGAGGTACATATCAAGTCATTCAACCAACATGAACTATTAATGAGTCAAAACAGTACTTGTTGGGTGACTTGAATGCATGCATGATCTGACAAATTCTAGCACTGGACAGACAGCTGACCGTGACTTTCTCCTTATCCAACCTGATGAGCAGGGCACCAGTGTGTCTCACTATAGAATCTCCAATAACAAGAAAATTAGGTTTGGGTGTGTTGCACCTTAAGGGCCTAGTTGGTGATACACTGGTATTGTTATGTATCTTGAGTGCTGTGGCTGCTGTGTCAGGTGTAGCAACCTTGTGCTTAGGAGGTCTCTGGTGTTTAGGTAAATGTTTGGAGAGTACCTCTGTGTATGATGGTCTATGTGTTGAGTTCAAGCTTTGTGTATGAGTTGTGGTATGTGTGCTTTTTGTAAGAGTTGTGGTGTGTGAGCCGACAACCTCTTCGGTGTTATTGGTTGGTGTGTGAGAGAGAAGAAATTCCAGCAGCTTTGTGTAGACTCAACTCTCACATTCTAGAGTGATTTAGTAGTGCAGGGTTGTGTGGGTACATAAGGCAATTGCTACACTGCCTCAGGAGACCCATATCAGCCATGTTGGCAGGAGAAACACAGGTTGTCTGATTATCCATAATGCTAGGTTTAGACCTGTTACTGAGTAGAGGGTTCATTGATTACACAGTAGTTTTGAAAGATCAGTGGAGCAGAGGCAGGTCACCAACTTCATCCGAGCTGGGTTGAAAACAAGCACAAACCCATGCAAATGCAGGTCTTTTATAACAAATAAGAGAAAATGGTTGGAGACGAATTAACCAATCCTAAAACACAAAACTGAGCCCTGTTACAGTAATCTTCAATTAGATCAGTCCAAACTGTACCATCCTCCCATAAGGGAACAGGGGACCACTCCAACAAAAACATTTCTAATTTAGTGCTCAATCTGCAAAACCAGAACTAGATTCAGCAGGTCTGAATCTAGCCTATGCTACAGCAGCAAGAAGTGCAAACAAGAATCAGAGCACAGTAACAACAGTAAAAAAAATTCCAGCAGATAGGGTTGAAAAGCAGCAAATATAATTAACGCACAGTACAAGAGCAGAAAACAGTTTAAATAAGGCACTTAGTGTTAGTTGATCATACAGTAGCTTTGGAAGATCGGTGGGGCAGAGGCAAGCCACCAAACTCACTGGAGCTGTGTTAAAATAAGTGCAAACTGTACACATGCATGGCTTTTATAACAAACAAGAGGAATGGTTGGATATAAATTAACTAATCCTAAAGCTCAAAAACTGAGTCCTGTTACAGTAACATTCAATTACACCAGTCCAAACTGTACCTTCCTCCCATGAGGACACAGTTGGGCATCTCCAACAAAAGATTTCCTGAGTTAGTGCTCAATTTGCACAACCAGAACTAGATTCAGCAGGTCTGAATCTAGCCTATGCTAGAGCAATTAGAAGTGCAAACAAGAATAAGAACATAGTAAATGCATGGTAAAAAAACATTTAAAATTGCAGCAGATGTGGTTTAAATACAGCAAATACAATTAAAACACAGTAAAAGTACAGAAAACAGTTTAAATAAAGCACTTAGTGATGGACTTAAATCAGAAAAAATACACTTAGAATAACAGGCAAATGAGCATTCAACCAGCTATTCCCAGCTCAGAAGGGTGGAGATTACCCTCTTCTTCCACAAGAGTGTATAACAACAAACCTTCTTAATGTAAAATAACTGGCCTGAAGCCCAAGGGCTTAAACCAGAACTAGGACACTTTTAAGCTAACAAACACAATAAGCCTTCCACCAGCAATTCTGAACATAGTAGGATGCAAGCTACATTTCCTGCCACAAAAGTGTAGACTGCAACCTTCCTTATGTAAGATAACTAGTTTGAAGCGCAAATGCTTAAATCAAAACTAAGAGGTTTAGAATAACAGTTGCAATTGAAAAGGCTACTAACAAGGAGTAATAAATGCAACCTAACACTTTTAAGAGCAAGTAACAAAAAGCAAAATAAAGTTATAAAGTATGAAGTACAGATACAGTAAAAGTAGCTGAATAAAGTCTTTCTTTTTTTTTGTAAGTGGGACGGGAGGAAATAGAAGATAATTCAAGTTTAAGAAGGCAAGGAGTTGGGCCTTCCTAACTGATTAATAGTAGGGATGGACAGTCTCAAAAGCCACCAACCTTAAGAGTATAACAGTTGTACAGGTAGATGTGAAAAATCAAATACAGACAGAGATCAGCAATAGTCAGGCAGAAGTAGGTCAAATAAGCACTCCAGCTAAATGAAGAGACCTCCAACAATTTCTAGTTAAAGAGGAATACTGTTTCTCAGCTTCTCCGAATAATTAACTTGATGTTATTCACTGTCTACAAAGGAATTATTTTCAAAGTTTTCTAACTGATCCTAGCTAAGACCATTTAAAGATCCAAAAGAACAAAAATACTTAAAATAAAACAAATGAAATATAGGAAAATAGAAGTAACCAAACCTTAAATGAAAAGCTTCACTTCAAAAATCAAATGCAGAGAGAGATCAGCAATAGTCAGACAGAAGCAGATCAAATAGGCACTCCAGCTATATCTGGAATGGAAAGGTTTGAAAGAACTCTTATTTTTCTGTTTTTTTAAAGAAACATAACATGATAGATAGTATAGAGTTAGCAGACTTTCAGCTATTCAGCAATCATATAATGGTATTTTGCTTCCATTTTCTTGCATTCTGCTTACTGATATGCAAAGCACCACTGTATAAGTTAGTTTTATGTCCCAGCAGAAACATTTCTTTACCTATGCTAAGGTCCATGAATGTGCATGAGTTTTGCATGGTGAGTGTGTGTTAACAGAAAACAGTGGAAAATGATATCATCTTTACTACAGGAAGATGCCTTCTAGAGTGTAAATGACACATTACCCATAACCGTAATGTAAAACGATGACTGTTACACTGTTATAACAAAGATATAGACAGATGAACAAAATAAAGTATTTTAATGTTACTGCAAACAAAAAACAGTCAAAGCAACATGTGACTGCCTTTTTAGAAATGCTTATTTTAGAATGGAAAGCCCATAAACATCTTATTGTCTGCCAAGCCTTCTACATATGATCATCTACTCAACGGAAAGGAAGTTTCCTTCATTGCAGTAACCCCCCTCAATGGATATGATTTTCAGCCAGATATGCAAAAATCAGGATTTGCATACGTGGTCTTTACACAATTGACTAATAATTTATGAAAGTACTTAACTTTCCTTTGTATTCCCTAACTTGACTTTGTGAAACAGATTTCAAACTTTAACTCTAGCACTCCCTTCATGAATAAATATTTTACTTTTATTTATTTATATATTGCCTTTGCTAAATGGAACAGGCAAAACAAGCTATTTCAAATGCCTGTTTTCAGCAGTGACAAACAGAATACCTCCAAAAGTGAGAAGAAGTAACACAATACATGATTTGTTTGAGGCAATTTCAATACTGAATGCACTTGAAACACAATGAGATTTTTAAGCGCACATTCTACAGTGTAGAGGATGTTCAGCTAATAGATGGATATATGCATTTTAACACCACGTAGCTGTTTTTATATTTTATGGCCAAATACAAAAGGAACAGCATCATCTAATAACTGGAGGCAGAACATGAAGAGCACTTTTAAATATATTTACATGTTTACACTTACAAATGTGTTGAAGTTCCGTTATGATAGAAAGAAAGTAGAAATGAAGTAAGTGGAGCTAAGAATAGGGGGATATAGGAACGGGTTATTAAAAATGGTACAGGAAGATGATAGGAGAGTTGGTTTACAAGGAAAGAAGGCTATTAATGCATTATTAATTGGGCATGCTAGTAAAAGAAACATGACAAAGAAAAGAGGGAGATATTGTAGAATGTAAAAGCTATATGATTAATACTTGTAGGTGTATTATGAATTGTAACTGATGATAGGATATTATTGTTTTTTTTCCTGGGATTGCAATTTAAGCAATGTATACAAGTATTGCTTTTGTTATTTTTGAAGTAAGTCATTAGTTTTTGCATATGTTTTTATTGGTAACCTCCATCTGTGCTCTTCTCTCTCCCTCCTTCCATTTTCTGTCACTCCTCATGCATAGGTTCATAGGTTCATAGGCAGGTACTGGGCTATTGGCCCTAGGGTCTATATAAGCCTAGCCAAAAAGGTACCCTGGCTTTTGCCACCCAAGAAAATTATTTTCCTATGCCCCTGTTGAGCAGAGCCACAGAAGTGATCCCCAGGGTGAATTTCCTATCTCCCATCCAATCATTAAGATTTTTCTTGAAGAGCTCTAATAGCTTTGTTTGATATAGATAGGTAGTTTGTTCCAGAGTATGGGAAATCTCCGGGATAGGAATCTATCCCTCCAGCATGTTCTGTTTATTGTGGTGACAAGGTTTAGGTCCCTAGAGCATGTAGCTCAGAGGGTTTTGGATTTTTTTAAGTGCAGCATGTCCAACAGCTCTGGGTTTGACATAGTTCTGTATATTAGGCAGAGATCGCCCCTGAGTAGACGATATGCGATGGAGTAAAGCTGGAATTTTTGAGACGGTCTGCATAGGGCATCTGTTTGAGGCCAGTAATCCTCTTTGTGAGGTATTTCTGTGGCCTTTCCAGTTGTTGTAGATGTCTTGTGAGGAACATACCAAAAGGGGCGTTGTACTCTATAATGGGTATAATGAGTGATGAGTAGAGGGGAACAATGACCTCTTTTTTCCTGGATGAGAAACCTTTTGTGATGAGGTGTGCCATGTAGAAGGATTTCCTGACTACTGTGGCGATGTGATTATCAAAAGTGAGACTACTGTTCACCTGTGTCCCAAGGTCTCATCAGAATTTTGGTGTAAAGTAGACTACCACCTATGTGGTAGTTCATGGGTACAGAGTTTTTACCAAACGGGATGACAGTGCACTTTTTGGCATTGAGCTTGAGGCCATGGCTTTTATCATTTTTTTCTTTTTCTTATAACTCTGAAGACTTGAGAAAACAGAATCAGACTCTTTAAATATTGTGTTGGGCAAAAAAATATTAGTTTTCAAAATAATCTCAAAAATGCTAACATTAGCCACATAGTTTTGAACCAAAAAACTTGTTTCATTTCTGAAATCTTGTCCTGCCCCTATTAACCCAGTCAATAGACAGACAGACAGATAGATAGATATGCATTTTCACTAATATCTGCCTCCATTCTAGTTCGCTGGATTTTTCAGCATGACATAGATCATATACTAGGTTCATGCAGCATACCTATCATAATGTACAGCCTGGCAATTTCATGATCCATCCGTGCATGGGACCGTAGACATGCAGTACCAGATTTTCAGTATCTCATAATGGAAACCACATGACATGTGGGTATTGATGAGTTATTTCTTTGTTTTATTTATCCTTTGATAACTGGGATATTCCCACTAGGCTAGTAGCCTCTTTTCCAGGAAGACCTAAGGTAGTAATTATGCTACTAAGGGAAATTTGGTCAGGGCATGTGCCTACTACTTTACACTTTTTGATGGCTGCCATGGGATCTATTACATCTGCCTGAGCCACCATCAACTCAAGCCAATGGGATCTCGGTTTAATGTCTCATCTGAAGGACAACACATCCAAGAGTGCAGTACCCCCTTATTCTGCACTGCAGTGTCAGCAATCAATATGCCTAGTGTATGAACAGAACCCACAGCTTTCTGCACTAAAGGTGAGTGTGCTACCTGTTGTATCATTGACACTGCTAACTCAAAATTAGCCCCCAGCTCCAAATAAAAACTTGTGAGAGACAGTGATTATGTGAGATTTCAAACTATAAAGAGTCATTAAACAGCAGTGCTGGTAATTATCTATGCTCCCCTAGTCACTCTAATAATTCCAACTAATGAAAAGGGATTGTTAGAACTGCAAGCAACTATTAGTTGGGATTTACAAATCTCTTTGGGAAGCAGTAAGGTGCGAGTTTCTTATGCCTTCCTGCAGCATGCAGAAGTTCTGGTTTTGGTATTAAGTAATGAAACAAACTGAGGTGCGATGGAAAAAGGGTCCCACATTCACCAGTATGACCTTTCATATCTTAACTCATCTTATGATAAAATAGTTTTGCCCTGAATTAAACTAAAGTGGAAGATTTTCAGTGTTAACAGATCAACAGAGATGCGGAAAACCAACAAACAAGTATATAACAAATTTTTCTCTCTCTAGGTGCCATCAACTCGGGTTTGAGTCCTAGCGACTTGATGAAGTAGAGATCCAAAAAGAAGTGAGTTCCATGCTAGTTCAGTGACGTCCTTCAGCATCTTCCCTATCATTGTCATCAGCATGTCCTGTCATCTGGTTGCAGGTTGCCCTCTTTGCCTGGTTCATTCGATCTTTCCAAGCATAATGTCCTTCTCCAGTGATCTCTCTCTTCTGAGAGTATGACCAAAATAAGACAGTCATAACTTCATCATTTGAGTTTCAAGTGACATAGCTGGTTTAATCTCTTCCAAAATTGATTTCTTAGTTCTTCTGGCAGTCCACGGCACACATAGAATCCTTCTCCAGCACCCAGATTAAAATGAGTCTATCTTATTTCTGCCCCATTTCTGTAGTGTCCAGCTTTCATATCCATAAGTGACCACTGAGAAGACAAGTGCATGTACAAGTCTGATCTTTTTGAGTATTATTTTAATGGTTTTGAATACTTTGTCAAGC